>NC_088358.1:15960000-16012500 GCF_036884655.1 Musa acuminata AAA Group | reverse complement strand
CCCAAATAGTGACCCAACAGGTGGCACCGTCGTAATACAATCTTTGAGACAGTGTCAGGCGGTGGTACCGCCCAGACACAATCTCCGAGAGGTTGTCAGGCGATGGTACCACCTAATGGCAGGGTGTCAAGCACTGATACCGCCTAGTGTCAATGTTGTAGGCGGTGGTACCGCTAGGACCCGGGAAACCCAAGATGAGACCTTTTTAGGCTCTAAGTTTGAATCAACTTGAGGCCTATAAATACTCCTCTCATCCTTAGAATCGGAACTTTCAAGTAACTCTATCATCAAGTTTGTACCCGGAAGACCCTATGCATGGTGCAAAATTTGTTAGCTTGGTTGATGTAAAACTTGCTAGGGGGAGTTAAGGTTAACTCTGTAATCAATTAGTTGTCATCGTCAAAAAGGGAGAGATTGTTGAATCTCGAATTTTGATGATGAAACCAATTGATAGTGTTTATAATTTGATTTGCGTTTTGAGTGACGTAGGAATCTTCGATCAGGGAGAGACAATTAAAGCAGGAAGAATTATGTTGGGTCGGAGAAAAACATACCAGAAGATTGGACATTGAGTCGAAGGTGTTAGGATCAAGAGTGGCACTAAGAGGGGGGGTGAATTAGTGCAGTGGAAAATTCTTAGATTTTTGTATAAAATATTTCGTACATTCGATGAAAACCGAATCGAAAGGATAGCAACTTGAAACGTATGAGAGCATAAGCAAGATGAGGAGGAGAAGCAATTTGCTATGAAATAATTTGCAGTTAAAGTAAATTGTACTAATGAAAAGCAAACCAGAATTTAGAGTGGTTCAGTCAACATGACCTACATCCACTTTCAGATTCCTCCTCCAATGAGGTCTCCGGCGTCCACTAAAGGCCTTCCTTCAATAGGTGAAGACCAACCACCTTTTACAACACTTTCTCCTTTTCATGGGTTTAGAAGAGAACTCTTACAAGTCTCACACCTCTCTTGAATGATCTCAAAACTTAGAAAGGGAGAAGGAGAACTCTAGCACTTGCTTACAACACTTTTATACCTCAACAACTCAATAATATCTCAATGTTTTCATGCCCTTTCATGCAGAAAAGGGTGGGATTTTTATAGGCCCTAATGGCTTCAAAAATGGAGCCAAAAAGTGTCTAATCCTGGATTTCATGGGTTTTAGCGGTACCACCACCATTACTAGGCAGTACCACCGCCTGACACCTAACACTGGGTGGTACTATCGCTCAGTCTGGGCAATACCACTATCTGATAGAGCTTAAAGATCGAGCTCTAGCAGTACCACCACTTGACAGGGGTGGTACCACCACTGGCAGCAATAACTACCGGTGGTACCATCACCCAGATTTCCTAGGGCATTGCTTTCCAAGTGGTGCCACCGCCGGCTAAGAATTCAGGGGCTGAATTGGGTGCTCAATTCGGCCCAATTCAACCCTATTAAGGGCCTAATTGACCCTTAATTAAGTTAGTGGGATTACCTCCCAATCCTAACTTAATTTACACTCTAACTATGATAATTAAAATATGTTTACTGCACTTCTTGTTTCGGTGCGTCAATTGCTCTACTGACGAGCTTCCGACATACTTCCGGCGAACATCCGACGAACTCTCGACAATGCTTCGGTGGACTCCCGGCAAGCTCCTGGACTTTGTGACGATCTTCTTGGCGAGTTCTGACGAGCTTCTATGGTAAGCTCCTGGACTTCTCAGTTGGTTCCCGTAAAACTTCCGATGAACATCCGGACTTTCGTCGAACTCTCAAACTCCTAATGAGATATCGATCTTGACTCCAGCACAACACCTACTTTATGTCTTACTGCCATCGTAGTTAATCCTGCACACTTTTCTCAACATATAGATTAGTTCAAACAAATTACAATTGATTTCATCATCAAAATCCGAGATTCAACAATCTCTCCCTTTTTGATAATGACAATCAATTGATGATGGAGTTAAACTTAACTCCCCTATTTATATGCCATACTTGAGAAAAGATATTCTTGAATTACATATTGATAAGTTAAGTTCATTTAAACTAATCAATACGCACATCATGATTCTTTTCATGATCTAACATTCTCAAAATGATGTTAAGGCATGACATCCATTTTTAAGTATGATATTTCAAATATGAAAGATGACAAAGATAGCAATTCATCATTCTATAGCAAGATATCAATTTGTAAAATAGCAAGTTAAGCTCTATCTTATGAAAGAAAATTATCAAGTAAACATTTCAAGTATCTATGATGAAATACATTGCATACATTTGTCATCAATTATCATATTTTGGCATTATTTCTCCCACTTTGTCATCAACAAAAAGGAGAACAATTTCAACAAGGCAAGAGTGGTAAAAATTCATGCCACATTTCAATGTGTAAAAATTCATACCAATTATATTTCAAGCATTCATGGTAACATTCAAAAGTTCTCAACATTTAAAAGTTAAAGAGATAGCTTCCATCAACTTCTCCCCTTTTTTTATCAAAACTATACATGAAGAAGGAAAGAAGGAGGAAATCCATTAAGAACCATCTTTGTGAAATGATTTGAATCAAGTCAAAAATGATAAAAGAGTTTCATTCAATCATGCTTCAATTTTCATAAGGATCAAGATATTCATGTAAAATCAATTCCTCACTCTTGCAAATGTTCATCTTATAAAAATTCTTCCTTCATTAAGAAAGAATTCATGTGAAAGAATTATCATATGAAGGATAAAAGAAATTCCGTGAATATGCCTTCATAATGAGAGGAGCATGACATCAAATCCATTTCTCAATAAAAATTCACAAGAGATAAATCTAAGAGATACATTTGTCAATGAAATCCATGAAGTGATTGAGTATATCAAACATCATTAAGTGATGGAGCAAGGGTATGAAGTGAACTTGATATGGCATAAACTCATGAAAGCTCCATTCAAGAAGATAGTCCAAAAAAGAAATATAACAACTCATGCATTCGGATAAATTAACATTCCTAATTCTCTTCTAATAAAATCATATTATTCTTCACTTAAAAGTTTTGTAAAGATATCGGCTAATTTATGTTTCATATCAATAAACTCTAAGATTACATCATGATTAGTGACATGATCTTATATAAAGTGATGCCTAATATCAATATATTTTGTTCTAGAGTGTTGAATGGGATTCTTTGTTAAATATATTGCACTTGTTTTATCATATTTTATGGAGATATTTTTGAGATGAATCTTATAATCTTCTAAAGTATTTTTCATCCACACAACTTATGCACAACATGCACTAGCTATAATATACTTAGCTTCGATTGTAGATAGTGCAATCGAGTTTTGTTTCTTGGAAGACCAAGAAACAAGTATGTCCTAAAAATTAACATGTTCCGGATGTGCTTTTTCTATCTAATCTATATCCAGCAAAATCCGCATCAGCATATGCAATTAGTTCAAAGTTCTCGATTTTGGATACCATAATCCTAGATTAGTGGTACCTTTAAGATATCTAATAATTCTCTTAATTGCTTTAAGATGAGATATCTTAGGATTAGATTGAAACCTAGCACAAAAACCTACACTAAATATGATATCCGGTCTAGTTGCGGTGAGGTATAGTAAACTTCCTATCATACCCCTATAAGCTTTTTATCAAAGCTTTCTCCACTTTCATCAATATCTAACTTAGTGGAGGTACTCATGGAAGTATTGATAGCCTTTGAGCTATCCATATTAAACCTTTTTAACAAACCTAAAGCATATTTTGTTTGACTAAGAAAAATGTCATTACTTAGTTGTTTGATTTGTAAGCCTAAAAAGAAAGTTAATTCCCCCATCAAACTCATTTCAAATTCAAGACTCATACTTTTAGCAAATGATTCACAAAGAGATTTATTCGTGGAACCAAAAATAATATTATCAACATAAATTTGAACAATAAGAAAATTATTTTCAAAATTTTTTATAAACAATGTAGTATCGACCTTGCCTTTAGAGAAATTATTTTCAATAAGAAATGAACTAAGTCTCTCATACCAAGCCCTTGGGGCTTGTTTTAATTCATAAAGAGCTTTGGTTAATTTAAACAAATGATTAGGGAGACTATCATTCTCAAATCCAGGAGGTTGTTCAACATAAACTTCTTCGGAAATAAACCCATTAAGAAAAGCACTTTTAATATCCATTTAAAACAACTTAAAATTATTACTACTAGCATAGGCAAGGAGCATCCTTATGACTTCTAATCGAGCCATAGGAGCGAAGGTCTCTTCATAATTGATACCTTCTTCTTGGTTGAAACCTTTGGCCACTAATCTAGCATTGTTTCGAACCATGATACCAAATTTATCTTGCTTGTTTCTAAAGACCCATTTAGTACTAATAACTAAATGATCATTTGGTCTTGGAATAAACTTCCACACCTCATTTCTTTTAAATTGATTTAACTCTTCTTGCATTGCAATAACCCATGAATCATCTTTCATGGCCTCGTCAATGCATTTAGGTTCAATTTGGGAGAGAAAAGCGACGTTGGCACAAAAATTTTTAAGAGAAGAACGAGTTTGAACCCCTTTTAATATTTATCCTATAATTAGCTCCTTAGGATGAGCATCTAAATACTTCCATTCCTTCAGTAAAGAAGGTTCGGAATAAGATGCATCCAAATTGCTATTTAGAGAAAGGGTTTCATTTAAATTCAAAGCGTAAAAATCAACATCATCATCAAGTTTATTTTTCTTAACTTCAAATTTTTCATTAAAACCAACATGAATGGATTCTTCTATAATCAAAGTTCTTTTGTTAAAGATACGAAATGCTTTAGAAACAAAGGAATAGTCAAGAAAAATTCCTTCATTGGATTTTGCATCAAATTTACCTAAGGCATCTTTTTCATTCAAAATGAAATATTTACATCCGAAAACTTTAAAGTATAAAACGTTGGGTTTTTTGTTGTTTCACAACTCATAAGGAGTCTTGGAAAGTAGTGGTCTTACTAAAACCTTATACATAACATAGCATGTCGTATTTATGGCTTCGGCCCAAAAATATTTGGATTGCCTATGTTCATTCAATATGGTTCTTGTCATTTCTTACAAATTTCTATTCTTTCTTTCTACTACTCCATTTTGTTGAGGATTTCTTGGAGTAGAGAAGTTGTAGTTATATCCATTAGATTCATAAAATTCTTGAAAATCATGATTTTGAAATTCACCACCGTGATCACTTCGAATTAACGAAATCATAAAACCCTTTTCATTTTGAACAAGTTTACAAAAATTGGAGAAATACCTAAAGCATTCACTTTTATGTGTTAAAAAATAAGTCCATGTGTATCTACTATAATCATCAATGATGACAAATACGTATTTGCTACCTCCTAGGCTTGATGTAGAAATTGGTCCGAACAAGTCCATATGGATCAATTGAAAAGGTCTAGAGGTGCTTATTTGGTTCTTAGGTTTGAATACCTTTTATTTGTTTTCCTAGTTGACATGCATCACACACATTATCTTTGACGAACTTAATACGAGGAATTCCTCTTATAAGTTCTTTAGATAAAATTTGAGAGATTAGTTTCATGCTAGCATGACCTAATCTCCTATGCCAAAGCCAAGCATCGCTATTTAAAACCGAAAAACACATTTCATTACAAAGATCATTAATATCGATAGTATATTATTTTGTTTTAGAGCAATCATAGATGTGTTTTTGTGTGGTCTTTCTATAATACAAACATTAGATTCAAATCTAACAATATATCCTTTATCACATAATTGACTAATGCTCAAAAGGTTATGCTTTAAGCCATCAACTAATAACACATCTTCAATAAAAAAAGTTGGATGTGTTACCTATAGTTCCATTGTCAATGATTTTACCCTTATTATCTCCGACGGTGACATATCCTTTGTCTAGGTTAGTGAGCTTAGAGAATTGAGATGGATCTCCGGTCATATGCCTTGAGCATCCACTATTAAGGTATCATCTCTTGCTCCTAGCTTGTGATGGTATACGTTTCTATAAAAGAGGATGATTTTTAGGTACTCATTTGACCTTGGGTGTCTCAAAAATCGATCGGCTTAACTTATCATTTTGCATGGAATTCTTTACGGATCCTTTAGGAACCCAAATCAACTTGTGTGGACTACACTTCTTAAATGGACATTGACAAGCTACATGTCTAAGTTTGTAACAAAAGTTACATTTGTTTTGGGGTGAAATATGTAAGATAGGGCCTTTAACAAAAGTGGTTGGATTTTGGTGAGAGCTACTCATAAATCTGATTCCACTTCTTTTATGAACGTGACCCTTATTGGCAAGGATCATGTTCAAGGACTTGCTACCAACCTCAAATTTTTCTAAGGTTTATTTGAGTAGCAAGTTTTCCTTTCTAAGTGTTTCTACTTCATGGCATTTTGTACATGGAGCTAAACTATCATTACGCTCAACTTTTAATATATTGTAATCACTAATAAGAGAATCATGCTCCTTCTTTAATAATTTATATTTTTTACTAATTGATTTACATTCATTAAATAAATCATGAAAAGCATTTAATAGTTCATCAAATGATAAATTTGCATCAATTGAACTTGTTACCTCATCTCCAATTGCCATTAGTGTATAGTGAGCAACTTGCTCAATGTTGGTTGGTTCCTCTTCTTGGATGCACTTGAGCTGTCTCATGTTGCTTTAAGAGCATTCTTCTTTGGTGTCCTCTTCTTGGCTTAGGGGCATTCGTTCTTGTAGTGTCTCGGCTTCTTGCATTCGACAAATTTATTTTTAGTGTTATTTTTAAATTTATTCCTTCTTATGAATTTTTTAAATTTCCTTGTTAAAAGTGCCAAGTCTTCATCAAGATCCTCATCACTTGAGTTTTCTTTCAAGTGATCTTCTTGGGTTCTTAGTGTCATATCCTTCCTGTTCTTTGGAAGGGTATCCTCAAGCTCTTCATGAGCTTTACAAGTCATCTTATAGGTCATTAGTGATCCAATTAGTTCCTCGAGAGAAAAATTATTTAAATCTTTGACCTCTTGAATGGCCGTGACTTTAGGGTCCCAACTCTTTGGAAGGGATCTTAAAACTTTATTAACAAGTTCAAAATCCGAGAAACCTTTACCAAGTCCTTTTAGACCATTGACGACATCCGTAAATCAGGTGTACATATCTCCAATGGTCTTACTTGGTTTCATTCGAAATAACTCATAAGTGTGCACTAAAAGATTAATTTTTGACTCCTTCACTCTACTAGTGCCTTCATGAGTCACTTCTAGTGTGTGCCAAATATCAAAAGCTGTTTTACAAATCGACACTCGATTAAACTCGTTTTTATCTAATGCACAAAATAAGGCATTCATAGCCTTAGCACTTAAAGTGAAAGTCTTCTTCTCCAACTCATTCCAATCATTCATTGGAAGAGAAGACTTTTGAAAACTATTTTCGACAACATTCCAAAGCTCAAAATCCATTGAAATTAGGAAGATCCTCATTCTAATCTTCCAATATGTGTAATCCATCCCATTAAATATGAACGGACGTATAGTTGAATGACCCTTTTGGTTGCCGATAAATGTCATCTCTCTTAGATTTTAAACCAAACGAGAGTGAACCTCGCTTTGATACCAATTGTTAGGATCAAGAGCAACACTAAGAGGGGGGTGAATTAGTGCAACAGAAAATTCTTAGATTTTCGTATAAAATATTTCGTACGTTTGATGAAAATCGAATCGGAAGGATAGCAACTTGAAACGTATGAGAGTGTAAGCAAGATGAGGAGGAGAAGCAGTTTGCTATGAAATGATTTGCAATTAAAGTAAATTGCACTAATGAAAAGCTTAGAGTGGTTCGATCAATGTGACCTACATCTACTTTCGGATCCCTCCTCTAATGAGGTCTCTAGCGTCCACTAAAGGCCTTCCTTCAATAGGTGAAGACCAACCACCTTTTACAGCACTTTCTCCTTTTCACAGGTTTAGGAGAGAACCCTTACAAGTCTCACACCTCTCTTGAATGATCTCAAAACTTAAAAAAGAAAAAGGAGAACTCTAGCACTTGCTTACAACACTTTTACACCTCAACAACTCATGAATATCTCAATGTTTTCGTGCCCTTTTATGCAGAAAAGGGTGGGATTTTTATAGGCCCCAAGGGCTTCAAAAATGGAGCCAAAAAGTGTCTAATACTATATTTCCGGGGTCCTGGTCGTACCACCATCATTACTTGGCAGTACCACCGCCTGATACTTGACACTGGGCGGTAGTACCGTTTAGTCTTGGCGATACCACCGCTTGACAGAGCTCGGAGATCGAGCTCTGGCGGTACCATCGCCTGACAGGGGCAGTACCATCGCTGGCAGCAATAATTGCTAGCGGTACCACTACCCAGTCTGGGTGGTACCATCGCTCAGATTTCCTGGGGCACTGCTTTCCAAGCGGTGCCACAGCCGGCCAAGAATTTAGGGGTTGAATTGGGTGCTCAATTCGACCCAATTCAGCCCTATTAAGGGCCCAATTAGCTCCTAATTAAGTTAATGGGATTACCTCCCAATCCTAACTTAATTTATGTCTAACTACGATAATTAAAACATGTTTACTGCACTTCTTGATCCAGTGCGTCAATTACTCTTCCGACGAGCTTCCGACGTACTTCTAGCGAACATCCGACGAACTCTCAGTAATGCTCCGGTGGACTCCCGGCATGCTCCTGGACTTTACGATGATCTTCTGCTCCAGCTACAATGCGCCTCTTAGCTCCCAACTGTTCTCCGCTGTTGTTTTTGAGTAATCGAACCTTTGATCCGCCATGCTGCTTCAACTCACCAATGACTCTGACTTTGGTGTGGGGTTGGCTGAGTTGTGTTGATCCTTGTTGATTCCTGCGGATCCCCCAAATGAAGGAAAAGACCATCCTTACTACGCCAGTCTCTAAAATGCCTCATGCTGCTTGAATTGGGTGGATGCTTGTTGGAGCTTTAACAAGCATCATCTCGCAAACTTTTGAAGTTTTAGGTCCTTCCTCCACAAAATTTTCTCATTGACTCTTATTTCACTTAGTTGTCACATCCAAGTAGGTTCGCATCACTTCCACTTTCGATTGGCATTTCATTGGAAAATGAAGCGGACAATCTACTCTCAGTAGCACTGATCACCGTTGGTGAGGATTTGATAACTATTATCTTCCATTATCTTTGAAGGGTCTTTAAACTTGTGCAGAGCTCCTCTGCTGGATAGATAAGAGAATTGGGGTACTCGGTTTCGCCCATTCTCTTAAGGGTTGAGAAGGCAAAGGTTACTTGACTTCGCCCGCCTCCTCTAGGTTGTACTCCATGCATCGAGCTGGTTACTAGCCTTCGCCTGCTCTTTGCTCACACTTCTGAAGCACTTGAAGTGTTTGCACTCCTTGCGTTGAGTTAGTTACTGTGATTCACCTTCTCAATGCCATCAAACTTCTAGAATGCGGAAAGTTTTCACCCCAACTTGGAGTAATTCTCTCATAGGTTTGGTCGCCTCTAGGATTGTACCGTCTTCTCCATCAACCCTGCCGCCTACTCCACTGAGTAGTAAAGGTACAGCACCGCGTACTGCCTGCTTGGTTCCTTGGTTATGCACTCTTGCATGACCTGAAGTCCTTCACTTTGGCTATCTTGATGAGAAGCTCATTGACACCGGTCTTACGAAGTTCCTCGGCCTCTGCCCTTCAGCCTTGTCTCGGTACTTGGAGATTGCCTCTGCATGCTCCACCTCCCCAGCCCCTTTCACGACCAAGCACTCTCCCTCCATGAGAGCAAGGGATCAATGACTTTCACGGAAGTCCCGCTTCTGCGGTACCATGGCGCTGCCATGCCCATGGCACTACTATTCGTTGCCTCGCATATACATCCCTTTTCTTCACAATCAGTAGATATGCCTCTGTGGCACTCCTCCGAGTCCACCTCCATTCTAACTGATGCTTGATTTTGGGTAGCTAAGTCCCTTTGGACTCGTCGTCACTTCCTCGCCCCTTTCGACCCCCTACTTCAACACCTCTGTGTTCTCCAAGCAGTCTGTTTGGTCAATGGAAAGACAGACTGCAACTCCCATGCATGGCCTCTGCCATCACGTTGTAGGGTTTGCACCAATTCTGTTCTCCTTAGCTTCCTTAGTAGCAACGTTCGCTTACTCGACCTTTTCCTCTGACTTGCCGGGCTCCCTTAAGCGAATATGAGCTCTGGAGTAGTCCAACTCTCCAGCTGCTTCGATCATACCTCTGCATGATCAAGTCCCTCCCATGGAACTCACTAGTATTTGCATGTGAACTTTTCCCTTGGTGGAACATAGCCCCCATATGCTGATGACCAAGGTTTTCATCCGATGCAAAATTTGATGCACGCCCGGAAGACCCGCCTCTACAGCACCATGGCCTTCACTCCTTGAATCCATAGTCCTTCTTGCCATCGTGTTGTTCACCGAAGTGGAGCTTCCAGTAGCTCCCGATCATGCCTCTGTATGATCTAGTCCCTCATGGAACTATGTCGTGTGTATCGCATTTACCACGAACTGTTCCACCACGATCCGCTGCACCATGTCGCCTCCTGGTGACATCTCCATTGCATTCTGATCCTTATGGAATAAACTCGAATTGTGGTTCCTCCATGTGTGGCCTCTGCCAATACATCGCAGGGTCACTTCCACCTTCGATTTTGTTCGTTCCTTTGGCAATCGACCTTCATCCACCCACTCTTGGGTCACACCTAGATGAAGCACCGCTCTAGGATATTCCATCGCCTAGTAGCTCCCGAAGTCCACCGACTTCACTATAATTTGTGCACCATTGTCTGGATCCTGGGCCTCTGCCCCTACCAGCACAATCTCCGCTACGCACCGCTTCCTTCATGGCAACTTGAATGGCAATACTGTGGCATATTCTTCAAGAGTACCCACCTCTGAGTCCTCTTGCCCCGTGCTAAGGCCTTCTAAACATAATTTCGCCTCCGCAAATTGAGTCACCTTAGTTCCTCCATCAAATGCTTCTCTGAGATAAGATGCATGTTCCCAGAAGCTCCTTTCGTCTTTGGCACCATGCAAGATGAGTCCACTCCGTCAGAATGAAGGACCCATGGAATAACATGATTCTACTCTTGCCTCTGCAAGAGTTCATGTCCTTGACCTCTGTCAAAGGAAAGCACTATGCCTCTGCTCCATGTTCCAACTTCTATGCTGGCTCCCTTCATGCGGCTTGGGTACTTCGCCAAGTTACACCCAAGTTGCTTCGCTCCTCGTTTTTTGCATTGAGTCAATGGTGGCCCTCGCGTCCACCATTCCACGGGTCAACCCTCCCTTGAGTCCGATCTCCACATCGACTCCAAGTGTGCCTTCATTTAAGTTGCTTTGGGTCGCTCCCCCACTTGATCTCGCAATGCATCCACCAATGCATTCTCTCAAGCGAGATCATGCGACGACTCCTCTCCGCTTGCTCAATCCATTGAGCTTCATGGAGTTATTGTTTGTTGAGGTACTCCTCCTCAACTTGTGAGGTCCCTCCCACATGATTCTCCCTCTGGAGAGCCGGGACTTATCCCTCCTAGATAATTATCCCATTGGAGCAACATCTCTCTTCGTTTCGGAGACCACCATCCCCTTGGACTACTCCGATCTGCTGAACAAACTATACATTGTTCTGCCTCCTACAAACGCACTTGCTAGATTGCGACTCCATGTCAATACAGCCCCCACTGCACCACTCAAGGCCTAGCAACATGCTGAACTCGTTGCACACTTCAACCTCCTACGAACGTATCCTTCACATGCCAAAGAGGAAGTTTCAATGCTCCATGGCGCCGAGTTTCGATCGCCTTGGGATGGCCACGAACATTCCATCGTCCGCATACAAGCCCATACATGAGTACCAAATTCTTCGAGTTAGCAATTCCCCTCACTTTTGTGAGCTTTGCATAACTCTTTTAGTCGTTGAGCAACTCATTCCACCTTGCATGGTCTCATCCTTTACCAAGCGCCTCGCTTGTCTTGAGCACCATCAAGTATGGTTGTCAACGTTGAGCCGTAGCTCAAACTCATCCATCCCAACCTTTGTGCGCTCCGCATTCTTCCAAGCTTGTCTGTTCTCATGGTGCCTCTTGCGCGAAGGGTTGGCCATTCCTCTGAATGTCAATCTCAGATGCCCGCTCCTCCGAGCGACTCCTTTTCCCTACATCTCCATGCCCGTTTTCCCCCCAAACGGTCGTGCATGTGCTAACTGCCCTCAACGCAGGCATGCTAGGTCCCCCACGTTTGCATACTAAGTGTTTCTATGAGTGCTTGTCCCGCTCTGATACCATCTGTCACGGACTTAGCTGGTTTTGCCTAAGTCGTGCAGCACCCTTGTGTGTCCGTCCACAAAGGTCAACCTCCCCGAAGTCTCCCATGTCCCTTAGGACCCACGAAAGAGAGAACGGGTTAGAGAAAATGCCTCAATCGGGATCCACAAGCAAACATCTCCGAAAAATACTTCATAGACAATGCAAATTACAAACAGACTTTACAAGCTCTAAACAGTTACATAACAAAAGGGTAAAATGGTCCATTATAAATTAAAAATCTCTCACACGTGTCCACATGACACAACCTTTATTTACAAGCCTAAAGAGGCCACCAACTTAACTAAAATGGGACTATTACGCCTTCGGTCGTCCCTCTACATGCTGTATAAGGCATGAACATACCAAAAGACACGAACATACATAAGCATTACATCAAACATCTTGTTTAGAAGTTTGTCCATGACAGAACGTCCGGACTTCCGTCGAACTCTTGAACTCCCAATAAGATCTCGATCTTGACTCCGGCATAATACCTGCTTTATATCTTACTACCATCATAATTAATCCTACACACTTTTCTCAACATATAGATTAGATCAAACAAATTACAATTGACTTCATAATCAAAATCCAACATTCAACGGAAGGATCGGTCAACATATCGACAGAAGGCTTCGGGCCATGAGTTCAGGCATCGGGCTAAGAAGAGCATATATTGCGCTAAGGAAATCGGAGTTGCGAAGGTCAACTGGCCGATTGGGCAATAGGCCGTAAAAGAGGACGATACGCCGAATAATCAAATGAAGCGTCAATGAACCAATGACATGCCGGACAAAATTTAATTTGCTTAATAATAATTGTCTAGATTAAAGTTGGTTTTAAGTGTGTAGGATTAACTACGATAGCAAGGCATAAAGCAAAATGAAGTTCGCCGGAAGATCGTCAGAAGCTGACCAAAAGAAACCGAGACTTACAGACTTGTTTAGCTTAATATATGCCTTAAAATTCATAGTTATCACATAATTGGGTTGGAATTGGGCCAACTAAATTAGGGGCCAATTGGGCCCAAGATTAGGCTGTGTAAGGCCAAGTGCAAGGCCCAAACAATGACCCAATAGGTGGCACTGTCATGACACAGTATCTGAAATTGTGTCAGGTGGTGGTACCACGCAGACTTGGTTTCCGAGACTGTCATGTGGTGGTATCACCAGTCTAGGTGGTGGTACTGTCCAGACACAGTCTCCCAGGTGGTAGTACCGCTAGATTGGGTGATGGTACCACCTAGTGTCAGTGCTGCACGTGATAGTACCGCCCAACATAAGTGGTGGTACCGCTAAGACCGGGGAAACCTAGGATGAGATCTTTTTAGGCTCCAAGTTTGAATTCACTTGAGGCCTATAAATACTCCTCTCATCTCTGGTTAATACACAAAAGAATAGAGAGTGAAAAAAAAAGAAAATGTTACTATAATCTTGTGTGAACTCCTCTTAAACTCTAAGTGCTAGTGAAGTTTAAGAGAGGAGGTTATAGGGGTTGTAAAGGTTCTCTCTTGAACCTGTCAAAAGGATAATAGAGTTGTAAGGGTAGTTGATCTTCGTCCATTAAAGGAAGATCATTAGTGGATGCCAATGGCCTTGACGGAAGGGGAATCGGTGGAGTGGATGTAGGTCACGACGACCGAACCACTATAATTCAGTTTGTATTTCAGTTTTGCTATTTACCTTAACTGCAAACTACTTTACTTGTTTTACATAAACTATATTCTTCCATATGCTTTCAAGTTAACATCTTTCGAAATGGATTTAATCGCAATGAGATTTTGAACCGATGTAATTTTATCCGCTGTACTAATTCACCCCCCTTATTCCTAACAATTGGTATCAGAGCCACGTTTGGTACTCATTTGGTTTAACACCCAAGATAAATGGCACTTTTTAGCTTTCAAGAGGGTTTTTCTATCATTCATGCTCCTATGTTCAATGGGACGAACTACACATATTGGAAATCTCGATTGAGAGTTTTCTTGCTTTCATTGAATCTCGATTTATGGAATTTAGTCGAATTTGGTTTTCAAATGTCTTCTACTCCAATGAACAAATGGAATGATTTGGAGAAGAAAACTTTTTCTTTAAATGTGAAAGCTATGAATGCTTTATTTTGTGCTCTGAGCAAAAATGAGTTTAATCATGTTTCTTTATATAAAATTATATATGAGATTTGGCATACACTAGAAGTAACTCTTGAAGGCACGAATAGGGTAAAAGAGTCTAGAATAAATCTTTTAATGTATGATTTTGAATTATTTTGAATGGAACCAAGTGAGACTATTGGAGACATATAAGCCTATTTTACAGATGTCATCAATAGTATAAAAGCTCTTGGTAAATATTTTTTGAATCTTGAACTTATTAATAAAGTTTTATGATCTCTTTCTAAAACTTGGGATCCTAAAGTAACGGTCATTCAAGAGGCCAAGGATTTGAAAACTTTTCCCCTCTAAGAACTTATCGGGTCTTTAATGACCTATGAAATGAGTTGTATGGCACAAAATGAATATGAGAACAACCTTCCAAAGAACAGGAAGGATTTGGCATTTAGAACACATGAAGACCACTCGAGCAAAAGCTCAAGTGATGATAAACTTGAACTTCTCACTATAAAACTTAAAAAATTCATTAAACAAGAATTAAAGAATAAAAATAAACTTAAAAAGAAGTTGCCAAAGAAGAAGAGAGCACTCAAAGTTACTTGGAATGAAACGAGTGCATCCGAAGATGAGGAGCAAACCGATGAAGATGAAGTGGCGAACTTTGCTTTGGTGACTCTCGTCAATAAGGTAAACAACTTAAATGAAACTCCTTTAGTTTACTTTAAAATTACTTGATGCTTTTCATGAGTTTTTTTAAAATTAGTTAGTAAATAAAAATATATATCATGCTAGCTATTTTATAAAAAAAAATATGATCATGACAATTATATGTTTTATGAAAATACAACAAAATGTTGTATATAAATCTATTACTTGTACACTAAATAAGATTAATCTTATGAATGTTCTTAAGAAGCATTAATGCGTATTTCGATGATTTCCGTATAGCTTTTCGATTTTATTTGAAAATGCTTTATGAAACCATGCTTGATGTTTTAATGAAAATGTTAAATTTGATATCATACTTAATGAGCTTATAGTTTAAAATTATGCATGTTATATATTGAAAACTTAAACCATGTTTTGGTATTAAGCCCAAAGTAATGATGTATAATGATCATGTTTAATGAGTTTTTCTTTCGAAATTATGCATGATGATTTTTGTAATTTATGGATTATCGATCTTTGTCGTAATGAAAGTTCTTTTCGGTTTTAAACGTTGATGCATATTTTTATTTAGCATAAATGAAAAAGACATACTTCTATGAAATAAATCACATGAATTGAAACAACTAAATAGAGAAAAGCAATTTTCTTGAAATTTTTTTTTTCTCTATCTTATCGATTTTTCACTAAGAGATTAACAAAGTTGTTTATGTCATTTTGAATCTCTTGAAAGTAATTTTGATGATTTGATGATTTGAATTTGAATGAGCTTTATCTTGATTTTTTGAGATTTATAACTTGAGATTTCTTATGCATGAATCAACATATTATATCATTTGATCTCCTATGTTTCTTTTTGCCATTTATAAAAAAAAGAGAGATATTTGTTGAAATAAATCATGTCTCGTGGCATTCATGATTTGATATTAATATCTTTCATATCATGATTTTCATATGACACCTTTGTATTTTTGTGATGACTTGAACATTTACACCATTATGTTCTTCTCTTCTTCTTTCCTGTTTACAATAACAAAATGGGAGAAAGAAAATTGCTAGCATATTAAGAGAACCAAAATTGCTAGTTTGAATGTTAAATTTAGATAAATTATTAAATCTCCCAAATGCATAAATTCTTCTTATACATTTTTTGGATCATGATATTGATTTCTCGAATTTTAGACTTGATCTCTAATTTTTTATGATTGAAATAATGATTGGAATATTGATGTAATTATGAATGATGATTTGATATTATGCATACAATACTTCAACTTATGATAATGATGCATGCAATGATGAAAAATTCATGATGAAAATTTGTTTTGACATTCATAACTTGATTTTTTATCTTTGTTATTTATCCTTGTCATGATTTGAAGATTATAGTAAAGGGAAATGAATTACACTATTATATTGTTATTCTCCTTTTTTTGCCAATGACAAAGGGGGAGAAAGAATTGCTAGCATGTATATCACGAAAAGAGGCAAACTTGCTAGCTTACTCATCTCAAAAGAGAAGCAAGAAGTATTATCTTGCAAATCTCAAGATAAGCAATGTTTGCTAAGTTACACATTTCAAGAAGATGCAAAAATAGTCTATCTTGCACATCTCAAAAGATGTAAAATTTTGTTAACTTTCATATGTGTAAAATTTCTAGCTTACATACTCTAAAATGATATAAATTTGCTAGCTTGCATATTCTAAAATGTTATAAAATTCACTAGCTTGCATGATGTAGAACTTGCTATCTTGAACATCACCAAGAAATACTATCTTGTCTATCTCAAGAAGCAAAATATGCTAACTTGCACATCTAATAAAATTTACAAACTTGCAAAACTTAAAATTTTTGCTAGCTTGCATATAAAATGATATAAAATTTTGCTAGCTTGCACTTTGCTAAGGAAGCAAAAAATTGCACTTCTCAAAAGAGAAGAAAGAAAATTACTTACTTGTATAATGATAAAACTTGAGATTATATTTATAATGCAATGATTTGAAACTTGCTAAATGCACTTCTCCATTTTATTGATGACAAAGGGAGAGAAGTATGATGATGTTATGCATGATTTTATGATGACATGTTGCTTAGATTTTTGAATTCAAGAGTTCTATCAATATGACATATTGATAGGGGGAGTTAAAGTTAACTCCATCATCAATTAGTTGTCATCATCAAAAAGGGAGAGATTATTGAATCTTAGATTTTGATGATGAAACCAATTGATAGTGTTTCTGATTTGATTTATATTTTGAGTGACGCAGGAAGCTTTGATCAGAGAGAGACAATTAAAGCAGGAAGAATCATGTTGGGCCAGAGAAAAACATGTCATAAGATTGGACATCGAGCTGAAGGATTCGTTGATGTATCGACAGAAGGTTTCGGGCCATGAGTTCGGGCATTGGGCCAAGAAGAGTGAATATTGTGCTAAGGAAATCGAAGTTGCGAAGGTCAATTGGCCGATTGGGCAATAGGCCGCAAGAGAGGACGATGCGCTGAAAAATCGGACGAAGCGTCGATGAACCAATGACATGCCGAACAAAATTTGATCAGCTTAGTAATAATTATCTAGATTGAAGTGGGTTTTAAGTGTGCAGGATTAACTACGATAGCAAGGCATAAAGCAAAATGAAGTCCTGGAGTCAAGAATGTGATTTCATTGGGAGTTCGAGAGTTCGTCGGAAGTCTAAACGTTCATCGGAAGTTCGAACGGAATTGACCGAGAAGTCCAGGAGCTTGCCAAAGAAGCTCATCGGAACTCGCCAAGAAGATCGTCGTGAAGTCCAAGAGCATGCCGGGAGTCCGCTGGAACATTGCCGAGAGATCGTCGGAAGTTCACTAGAAGATCGCTAGAAGAAACCTAGACTTACGGAATTATTTAGCTTAGTTTATGCCTTAAAATTCATAGTTAGCACATAATTGGGTTGGAATTGGACCAACTCAATTAGGGGTGAATTGGGCCCAAGATTAAGCTATGTTGGGCCAAGTGCAAGGCCCAAACAGTGACCCAACAGGTAGCACCGTCGTGGCACAGTCTCCGAGACTATGTCAGGTGGTGGTATCACCCAGACTCAGTCTCCGAGACTGTCAAGCGATGGTACTGCCAGTCTGGACGGTGGTATCGCCTAGACACAATCTCCCAGGCAGTACACTAGACTGGGCAGTGGTACCGCCCAGTGTTAGTGCTGTAGGCAGTGGTACCGCCCAGCATAGGTGGTGGCACCGCCAAGACCCGAGATGAGATCTTTTTAGGCTCTAGTTTAAATCCACTTGAGGCCTATAAATACCCCTCTCATCCTTGGTTAACATACACAAGAATAGAGAGTGAAAAAGAAAGAAAACGTTGTTTTAATCTTGTGTGAACTCCTCTCAAACTCTAAGTGCTAGTGAAGTTTAAGAAAAGAGGTTGTGGGGGTTATAAAGGTTCTCTCTTAAACCTGTCAAAAGGAGAATAGAGTTGTAAGGGTAGTTGATCTTCATCCATTAAAGGAAGATCATTAGTGGTTGCCAGTGGCCTCGACGGAAGGGGAATCGGTGGAGTGGATATAGGTCACGATGACCGAACCACTATAATTCGATTTACATTTCTGTTTTGCTATTTACCTTAACTATAAACTTCCTTACTTACTTTACATCCACTACACTCTTCTGTATGCTTTCAAGTTAATATCTTCCGAAATGGATTTAATCACAACGAGATTTTGAACCGACGTAATTTTATCCGCTGTATTAATTCACTCCCCCTCCCCCCTCCCCCTCTTAGTGCCAACTCATTCCTAACACCTGGGAGGCTGAACCTTAAGTGGTTCCACCACCTGATGTAGCTCTAAGTGGTTGAATGAGCCATCCAACCAGCCCAATTCAACCCTATTTAGGGCCTAATTAGTCCCTAATTGAGTTAGTAAGATTTCTCCCAAAACTAACTAAAATTAAAGTCCTAACTACAATAGTTAAGACTAATACAATTATGATGTAAGCAATCTAAGTTGTCCGGCACATCAATTGTTCAACCAAACTCTCGGTGAACTTTCGATGGACTCCTAACGATCTTTCGGCGAACTCTCGACAAACTTCCGGTGAGCTTTCGGTGAACTCCCGATGAACTTCCGACGAGCTTTCGGTGAACTCTCGATGAACTTCTGGCAAGCTTTCACTACATCGGCCAATCCTTTGGTGTATCCCTCGATTCATCCAATCCAATGCTTGATCATTGACTCTAGCCCAACATTTGATTCTTCTTTAATTTTTTTACCTTTTTACGATCGTAGTTAGTCTTGTATCACTTATCTCAACACATTGATTAGATCATTAATTCATTAATTGATTTCAACATCAAAATTCGAGATTTAACAAAAATATCATTTTTGCTCCTAGCTTTTGATTTTAGAGATATTTACAAGAAGGGTGGGTTTGTTCTAGGTACCCATTTAGCTTTGGGTCCCTCATAGTTTGATCTATCATTCTTAGCTTTTGGCATTAAGTTATTCATGGTTCCTTTAAGAACCCAAACTAATTTACGTGAGTCATACTTTTTAAATGAACATTTATATATAAAATGATCATATTTACTACAAAAATTATATTTATTTCTGGGTGAAATAAAGTGGGTCCTTTAACGAAGATAGTTGACTTTTATTGAGTGTTACTCACAAAACCAATTCCTTTTTTTCTATGAACATGACCCTTATTAGCAAGGATCATGTTTAAAGATTTACAAACGAATAAGGAAAAAATAAAGACTTTAGAAGGCAAACGAATAATTGCAAGTCTACAAACGACTACTCATCGAATGTCGGATATATTAGCAAAATCTCATAGACCTTACATGCGAACTTATGAATCCAATCAACACCAAATACTAGGTCAAACTCTTATCTAATTTTGTGCCACTTGGGTGGTTTTACGTTGCTGAGATAGCTAACATTTTATACCACATCGTAACCTATAAAAATAGGTCATGACGCGAAAATTATGTCATTTTGGAGTAATTTTGTTCATTCTGGTAAGTGATCATTCTGTAGCTCTACAGATTTTTTTCTTATAATTTTCAAATAAAAATATATAAAAAATAAGATAAAATATACTATCAAACATATATAAAAATAAACAAAAATGATAAACAATTTATTGACGAAAGTATTGTGCGTGTGTCATGATAGTCCATGATAGCATGACATTGATATGCCAGCGTCATTTTCATCATAATAGTTTCAAAATCTTTTTTTCATCATGATTATGAAATAGTTTCGATTATTTTATTATTGATGTCAAAACAACTTAATTCTTAGAGCTTAGAAACGAATTTAAACATGATAAAATCTTAAATGTTAAAAAAATAAAAATCAAGAATAGAATACCAACTCAAAGTAGTTATCATAAGATCCTCATGAGAAAAAAAGCTCAAAACATATTATGGATATTCTTGAGTTAATCCAAATTTAGACACCACCTCATGTACACTCTTTTTATAAACATCTCTTCTCACACTTTATCACACGTCGCTAAATCAACTAGCCAGAAATTTTACATGTTCATACGAGAATCTAAAAAATGTCCGAGATTCTTTTATAAAAAAACAAGATCATAATTTTTAGGATTTATTTCATCTTTTGATGCCCAAATTTTAGGGCACCAGCTTCGAAAATATAAAGGCATTCGTCAATCTCAATGCTAATAGCACAAAGAAGGAAATCTTTTTTACTACTGGGTTAAAAGCTAAGCAATCAATTAGCTGTAGATGCGTCCTTGTGAGTAATCCATTAAAGGCAGCTGTCGGTGGGGGAAGATTCCTTTATGCAATGCATGGTGTACAATCGGAAGCGGTGTGTCTTTGTACGTGTCGGTGCATTATTATTTGGATCTCCACGGTCTCATCTGACGCACTCATGTAAAGGAAAGGACATGTGGCACAGGAGTTGTTGGACCCACCCATGCGTGACTGCGTCACTTAACCACTAGTCTCTACTATTTTAGTCATAATGATTAACATTTGATAGCAATACACATGCTAATTATCTTTGCTATATATAATTAATATATCAATAATCCTATCAAATTAGGTTATAACAAATGATATCAGAATTAATCTATTATTCTGACACAAGCTTCAAAAATATTAAATTTAACTGAGAAAAATTATAACATCTCGAGTTAAACTAAATATGTATTCTTGGATTGACTTATATTATTATTATTATTTAAATTTAAATATTTTAAACTAATGATTCTGATATAATAAAATTAATAAATTGATTATCAAGATCGAACTAATCCGAGGATGAATCACATCACCCTCATTGATGAGTTCGTCTAAATACAACCGAGGGTAGAGAAATAATCCATATAAATATAAATATTTATTTATTTATATATATAATATAGTGTTGTAATTGATTTTCCATCCGTTATTATGAATAATCTTTGATTGAAACTCTAACCGTTAGGATCAAGAGCACTAAGAGGGGGGGGGTGAATTAGTGCAGCGGAAAACTTTCGACGATTAAAACTGCGTTCGTACGATAAGAGTGATTTCGGTAGAAAAGCCGATTCGTAAATCACTTTAACTTGTGATCAAGCAGGATGCAATTCAAGCAAGTCTATGAAGACAGTTTGCAGTTATGATGGAAATTAGAATGTAAGCGTAAACTGAAATATGATGTTCGTACGATAAAACTGATTTACATCTAAACACCGATTCGGAAAATACTGAACTTTGAAACATGATCGTAAATGCGCAGAAGGCAGTAAGCTATTGAGGAGGTTTGCAGTAAAGATAATATGCTCAAAGTAAATGTAAACCAGAGAGCACCGTAATTTTAGAGTGGTTCGGTCAATCTTGACCTACATCCACTTCTGGCTTCCTCCACCGACGAGGTCACCGACGTCCACTAGAGGCCTTCCTTCAATAGGCGAAGGCCAACTACCCTTTTACAGTTTCACTCCTTTTGACGGGCTTAGGAGACAACACTTACAGAATTTTTTCTCCTCTCTTAAAAGATCAAAACTTGGAAGAAAAAAGGGAGGAGAACTTCTTACTCATACAACACTTTTGAGCTCTAAAAATCACATAGTAAGATCAGGATTTCTGTGGTTTTTTGGTGCTCTTTCATTGCTGAAAGGGTGGGGTATTTATAGGCCCCAACCCAGTTTGAATTCCGAGCTCAAAACTGTCAATTCCTAGAATTCCGGGGTCTGACGGTTGCACCGCCTGACTGGGGCGGTTGCACCGCCTGGCAGAGCACAAAGACTGAGCCTCTGGGCGGTGCCACCTCTTGTCAGGGGCGATTGCACCTCCTACCAGAGCTCGGAGACCAAGCTCAAGCGGTTGCACCTCTGTCAAAGGCGGTTGCACCGCCCAGCCAGAGCTCGGAGACTTAGCCCTGCGCGGTGCCACCGCCGACCCAGGCGGTGCCACCTCTGGCCAAGAAATCTGGGTCCGAATGGGTTGATTCATTCGGCTCAATTTGGGTCTGTTAAGGGTCCAATTGCCCCAAGATTAAGTCAATTGGATCACCTCCCATTTCTAACTTAATCATCGTGCTAACTATGATTTTTCTTAAGACATTTACTGCAACTTGCTCCAGTGCGTCAATCGTTTCTTCCAGCGAGCTTCCGGCGAACTTCCGTCGATCATCCGATGAACCCTCGGTGATGCTCCTGCGGACTTCCGGCAAACTCCTGGACTTGCGACGATCCACTTGGCGAGTTCCGACGAGCTTCTTTTGGCAAGCTCTTGGACTTCTCGGATTTGTTCCCGTAGAACCTCTGACGACCGTCCGGACTTCCGTTGAACTCTCGAACTCCCACCGTGATCATAGTCTTAACTCCGACGCAACTCCTGCTGCATGTCTTACTTTCATCGTAGTTAATCCTGCACACTTATCTCAATATATCGATTAGATAACAAATGACAATTGACGTCATCATCAAAATCCGAGATTCAATAATCTCCCCCTTTTTTATGATGACAATCAATTGATAACGGAGTTAACCTTAACTCCCCCTATCTATGTGCCATAATTGAGATAAGTCATTCTTGAATTCAAAGCTTTTGAATTCAAGAGACATATTGATAAGTTAAACTCATTTAACCTTTCAATACTCCCATCATGATGTATCTCTCGGAAAATGATGTATGATGTCAAGGCTTGACATTCATTTTCAAATTTCAAATGTGAATAATGGTAATGATAGCAATTTATCATATGGTAAGATATCAACATGTAAAATTTCGAAGTAAGATTTTGATATCTTAACATGATGCACATATTTCAAGTATTTTAGCAATCATAGCATTTAATCACATGGTAAGATATCAACACGTAAAATTACAATGCAAGTTCTTGATATTTTAACATGATGCAAATATGGCAATCATAGCAAACATGGCATAATGCAAATGTGGCAATCATAGTTACCATCAATTCATATATTTTCGGTGATGCAAGCATGGCAATACTCATATATCTGCTTCTTTCAATATAATATGGCATTTATAGCATCAATTCATATATTTCTCCCCCTTTGTCATCAACAAAAAGGAGAACGATATAAACAACTTTTAAATTACGATGCAAGTTCTTGATATCTTAACATGATGCAAATATGGCAATCATAGTTATCATTAATTCATATATTTTTGATGATGCAAGCATGGCATAATCATAGCATCAATTCATATATCTGCTTTTTTCAATATAATATGGCATTTATAGCATCAATTCATATATTTCTCCCCCTTTGTCATCAACAAAAAGGAGAACGATATAAACAACTTAAATATACGTGCGATGCTATAAGTAGGTTCATGTCATTTATCTATATAGAGTGATAGGATATAAATTATACAAACATCTCAAGAAAAACATGACATGAAGATTATAGAGTGAAAACTTCTTCCTTTTTATTTGTTATTATCTTTTTGCATGAAGGAGGAAAGTCATTTGTGTAGTTCAAATCGATCAGATATTAAGGCATGCTTTACAAGGATTAGGATATTTATGTGAATCAAATCCTTGCACATAAAAATATCTTCCTTTTATAAGAAGGAATAATCAAATCTATTTCTGAAAGAGAATATTTTTCACATGATAAGTCTAAAAGATATGCATTTGCTAGATGATTATATTTGTCAAAAATCAATGATGTGAATTAAACTAAATGTGACATATGTTAATTAAGTCTGAAAGAGAATAATGTATTCATGAAATCCGATTGGAATTGAAAATTTAATTTAACACTTTCAAGCAATCGGACAAGACTATACAATCATGAAGACATGCTCATTGTTATGGAATTTTTTGTATTAATTTCCAACATGTTATTTTAGGCATGTAATGGTTTGATCATTCAATCAATAAAGTCCGAATAATAATTTTAACAAGTTTATGCATTCGGATACATCAACATTCCTAATTTTCTTCTTATGAAATCAAATTGTTCTTCACTTAGAGGTTTTGTAAAAATATCAGCTAGTTGATGCTTAGTATCTATGAACTCTATGATTACATCATGATTAGTAACATGATCTCGTATAAAGTGATGTCTAATATCAATATGTTTTGTTCTTGAGTGTTGAATGGGATTCTTTGTTAAACATATTGCACTCGTGTTATCACATTTAATGGGAATATTTTTAAGATAGACTTTATAATCTTCTAAGGTGTTTTTCATCCACACAACTTGTGCACAGCATGCACTAGCTGCAATATATTCAGCTTTGGTTGTTGATAGTGCAATTGAGTTTTGTTTCTTAGATGACCAAGAAACAAGGGAATGTCCCAAAAATTGACATGTTAATGATGTGCTTTTTCTATCTAGTCTACACCCAGCAAAATCCGCATCAGCATAAGCAATTAACTCAAAATTTTCGGATTTTGGATACCAAAATCCTAGATTTGTGGTACCTTTAAGATATCTAAGTATTCTTTTAACAGCTTTGAGATGAGATATCTTAGGGTTTGATTGAAACCTAGCACAAAGTCCTACACTGAACATGATATCTGGTCTAGTTGCAATGAGATAAAGTAAACTTCCTATCTGTCACGCCCCCCCCCCCCCCCCCCCCGAATTTAATTCTCATTTAGGAGGTGTGAACCTAACTCAAGATTGATAAAATTATAATTCAACAAACAATCCAGGATCCAATCACACATTTGAGGTCACTAAGAAAAATATTCAAGTCATTCACCTCTACAATCCATAATTCACAAAACCTGTGCAGTTTATAATCATACATTATGTCACTAGATGATTCTTTAAAATCCAAAAGCAACTTAACTAAATCATAACTATATCATAAATCCATAAGTGCGGCAATTTATGCAATCACAAAACCAACATGTACTACATGTTTATATCAGTACACAGTTTAAACTTAACATTTCCAAAATCTTGACGTAAGAGGTACTTTTCAAATATTTACAAGATACATTAATCTAGATTTGTCATTGATATTCTATTACACCCAAAAAGAACTTATACAACATCAACCTATCAAGTACAAAATATTTACCCCAAAATCTTCTAGCCTTCCATTGCCTCAACCCAATTTACATATTTTAGCGAGCGATAAGTTATCCTGAAAAATTTATATAGCAACGGGGTGAGCATATAAAGCTCAACAAATGACTAACATATCCATAGCAAAGAGGGCAGGTTTCAAACAAATAAGGTATCAAAATACAAAGCAGAGATACAAGATGAAACAATAGCATGTTTTGTTTGAATGCAAAATTACAATGTCGTATCGTTCGAAGCACGTTTTGTTCATACAATCGAGGAAAGGTAATTGGAGCATATCATTGGCATAAGGAGCATATCGATGACATATGGTAATTTCAAGGCATAACAAAGACGTAAGGAGCATTTTGGATATCAATGGCATATGAAGCAGTTCGGAATATATCAATAGTGAATGAAATGCTTCAGAACATATCAATGGCATATAGAAATATTTCGGAAGCATAAGAAGTATTTCAGAACATATCAAAGAATAAATACGAAATAGAAGCTCAAACATCGTATTCTAGCATAGTGCATGTGAGGTTTAACTCAGTGGTGGCTCCACGCCGTGATGAGTTCTCGACTCCATCCACGGGTAGCCCTTTCCTACTCGAGCCCTCTCACCCTGCCCAAGTGCTAGGTCGGCTCTGAATTTCATATCAAATAGATAGAAGGTGAAGTGGGATTCCAAACATAATATGGTCCATCCATTTCTGAATGACCACCAAACATAATATAGAGCATCGCGGGCTCTAAGCACATACCCTTTACCATTTCTAGCAAAGGTCCAAATAATCCCACAAACACCAGAGTACAAAGGGATAGTATGAATAATGGAATTAGCATATATTGGAAGCACATGCGGAATAACGAAATGTACATATGCCTTTCGAGTCAATACGATACAAACATAATCTTTCACAAATGTATTCAGATTTGAAAGGAAACAAAAGCAAGAGCATACAAGAATTTTAAGAAATCACATATAGCTCAATTAAAATAAGAAAGTTAGATGCATTCAATGTCCAAAGAAATGAAACTGGAAGAGGCACATATCGAAAGCAAATACGGAACAATGGGATGCTTGTGCCGAATCATTACGATGCAGACATGAACTTTAGATGATAGCTACAGATGTACAAATAAATAAAGGACAAAAGTATACAGAAATTTAAGGTAATAATGTAAAGCTTAAATGAAGTAAGAGTTTTTACCGAAATCGATTTCCAAATAGAAGAAACAAGGAAAGCCAAAATCGACCAAAGCTCGATTCTGGCAGAATTTGATAGGAACATTGTATAAACTATTTGGATAACCAATTATGCTCCAATTTATACAAAATAGGTGTCATTAGAAAGCTTTGTTAATCTAGTTTTAGGCAAATCAAGTTTTACAAGAATTGGAATTTACAATAGGGAGTTACAGATAATTTCATAGCGAAAGGTCTGAAAATATTAGCTCTGTTTTACTGAATCCATATGGTCGATGAAAGCAGATGTTTTAGTTAGCAATTGTACTCCAAAAATTTCAAATCAGAAAGAATTTTGAGTTTAGCTTCGAATAAATCATACTTTGTATGAATCTGAGTTCACAGCAGAAAGTTATAAGTAGTTAAGCAACAAGAGGTCAGCAATTTCAGTCCCTGTTTTGCAGAATCTATAGGGTTAATTTAAACAGAAGTCTTAGTAGGCATTTAAACTCCAAATCATTCGATCTTAGTATCAAAATAAAGATTTTTTTGTCTATTTCAAATGGAATAGGTCTTGTCTAAATCAGAGTTTCTTACAAAATGTTATGACCAAAACATTGCATAGAGGTCAGATTATCGAAAAATTATATATTCATAACTTTATATCAAAACGAAAGAAGGTCTGGTTCTCAGTTGAAATCTTTCAAATTTTGTAGAATAAAAATGGAAACAGAGATTAAGGTTACTGTGGGATGGGGTTAGAACACTTGCCTTAAAATTATTTGAATCCTAAATGTAAGAAAATTAATGAAAAACCTCAAGCTCTTCTTCTTTTTCTTCTTCTTCTTTTTTGTTTTCTTTAACCTTTCATCTAATTATTTGGGTTTTGGCTAATGCAAAAGTTGTAAGGTGTCATGCATGCATGAAAGGGGCTAGGTGTCATCTTTAGAGCAAAGATAAGTGGCACCAACCTTAGGTTAGCTAGTGACACATGTCCACTATATATATATATATATATATATATATATATATATATATATATATATATATATATATATATATATATATATATATATATATATATATATATATATATATATATATATATATATATAACTTAAATCTGAATCTTTCATAAATTATATCAAACTTCTAATATTTACTCTTAGGTCCCTAGCCATAAACTTTTAATATAATATCATTGAATATAAAATAATTATTAAATAATCCTTATTTTTACAAACAAACCTTTTACTAAATTTTTAAAAAATGGGGGATGTTACACTATCATACCCCTATAAGTTTTTTGATCGAAGCTTTCTCTACTCTCATCAACTTCTAACTTAGTGGAGGTGCTCATATGGGTATTAATAGGTTTTGAGCTATCTATATTAAATATTTTCAGTAGATCTAAAGCATATTTAGTTTGACTAATAAAGATGTCATTGCTTAGTTGCTTAATTTGTAAGCCTAAGAAAAAAGGTTAATTCTCCCATCAAACTCATTTTAAATTCGAGACTCATGGTTTTAGCAAAAGATTCATAAAGAGATTCATTCGTAGAACCGAAGATAATATCATCAACATAAATCTGAATAATGAGAAAATTATTTTCAAAATTCTTGATAAACAATATAGTATCAACCTTGCCTTTTGTGAAATTATTTTCAATAAGAAAAGAACTAAATCTCTTGTACTAGGCCCTAGGGGCTTGTTTTAAACAATAGAGAGCTTTAGTTAAATTAAACACATGATTAAGGAGGCTATTATTTTCAAATCCAGGAGGTTGTTCGACATAAACTTCTTCGGAAATAAAGCCGTTAAGAAAAGTACTTTTAACATCCATTTGAAACAACTTAAAATTATTACTACTAGCATAGGCAAGAAGCATCCTTATGGCTTCTAATCGAGCCACAGGAACGAAGATTTCTTCATAATCGATACCTTCTTCTTGGTTGAAACCTTTGGCCACTAATGGTCATTTGGCCTAGGAACAAGCTTTCATACCTCATTTCTTTCAAATTAATTTAATTCATCTTGCATTACGATAATCCATGAATCATCTTTTATGGCTTCGTCAATACATTTAGGTTCAATTTGGGAGAGAAAAGCGGCGTTGGCACAAAAATTTTTAAGAGAAGAACATGTCTGAACCCCCTTTGATGTATCTCCTAAGATTAGTTCTTTAGGATGAGCATCTACATATTTCCAATCCTTGGGTAAGGATGTTTCGGAAGTGGATGCATCCAAGTTACTAGTTGGAGAAGGGGTTTCATTTAAATTTAAAGAATTGAAGTTAACATCATCATCAAAATCATTTTTCTTGATTTCGGAAATCTCATTGAAAACAACATGAATGAATTCTTCAATAATTAAAGTTCTTTTATTGAAGATACGAAAAGCTTTAGAAATTGAAGAATAACCAAGAAAAATTCCTTCATCGGATTTAGCATCAAATTTTCCTAAGGCATCTTTTTCATTCAAGATAAAACACTTACACTCAAAAACTTTAAAATATAAAACATTGGGTTTTTTATTGTTCCACAACTCATAGGGAATTTTGGTGAGTAAGAGTCTTACTAAAACTCTATTCAAAATATAACATGCAGTATTTACGGCTTCGGCCCAAAAATATTTGGGTAGGCTATGTTCATTCAATATGGTTCTTGTCATTTCTTGTAAATTTCTATTCTTTCTTTCTACTACTCCATTTTGTTGAGGATTTCTTGGAGTAGAGAAGTTGTGGTTGTATCCATTAGATTCACAAAATTCTTGAAAATCACAGTTTTGAAATTCACCATCGTGATCACTTCGAATTGATGAAATCATAAAACCCTTTTCATTTTAAACAAGTTTACAAAACTTAGTGAAATATCTAAAGCATTCATTTTTGTGTTTCAAGAAATAAGTTCATGTGTATCTACTATAGTCATCTACAATGACAAAGGCGTATTTGCTACCTCCTAGGCTTGATGTAGAGATTGGTCCGAACAAGTCCATATGGATCAATTGTAAGGGCCTAGATGTGCTTATTTGATTCTTAGATTTGAAACTACTCTTAATTTGTTTTCCTAATTGACAAGCATCACACACATTATCTTTGATGAACTTGATATGAGGAATTCCTCAGACAAGTTTTTTGGATGATATTTGAGTGATTAGTTTCATGCTAGTATGACCTAATCTCCTATGCCAAAGCCAAGCATCCTCATTCAAAACTGAGAAACATACTTCATTGCAAAGATCATTGATGTTAATGGTGTATATGTTATTCTGTTTTAATGCAATCATAGATGTGTTTTTGTATGGTTTTTCAATGATGCAAGCATTAGATTCGAATTTGATGATATATCATTTATCACATAATTGACTAATACTCAAGAGGTTATGTTTTAAACCATCAACTAACAAAACATCTTCAATAAAGAAGCTGGATTTGTTACCTATGGTTCCTTTGCCAATGATTTTACCATTGTTGTTGTCTCCGAATGTGACATAGCCTTCGTCTATGATAGTGAGCTTAGAGAATTGAGATGGATCTCCGGTCATATGCCTTGAGCATCCACTATCAAGGTACCATCTCTTGCTCCTAGCTTGTGATGGTGTATGTCTCTACAAGAAAGGATAATTTTTAAGTACCCATTTACTTTTGGGTGCCTCAAAAACTGATCTACATTGTTTATCATGTTGCATAGAGTTTATCATGGTTCCTTTAGGAACCCAAATTAATTTGTTCAGACTAATTTTCTTGAATAGACAATAATGCGTTTTGTGTCGATGTTTGCAACAAAAGTTGCATTTGCTTTGGTGTTGAACATTTAGGATGGAGCCTTTTATGAAGGTGGTTGGATTTTGGTGAGGATGTCTCACAAATTCGATTCCACTTCTTTTGGGAACGTGACCCTTGTTTGTAAGGATCATGTTCAAAGACTTGCTACCAACCTCGAATTTCTTCAAGGTATCCTTAAGTAGCAAGTTTTCCTTTTGGATAGTTTCTAGAACCTAAACTATCATGATATTCAGTTTTTAACTTATCGAAATTACAAGTAAGACTATCATGCTCCGTTTTTAGCAATTTGTATTTTCTACTAATAATCTTGCATTCATCAAATAAGTCATGGAAGACATTTAATAACTCATCAAATGATAAATCTGCATCAATTAAATTTGTTACCTCCTCTCCGATGGCCATTAAGGCGTAATGAGCAACTTGCTCGGTGTTGGACCCCTCTTCTTCGGACGTGCTCGAGTAATCCCACGTTGCTTTGAGCGCCTTTGTTCTCTTCTTGGCTTTGGGACAATTACTTTTGTAGTGCCTCGACTTTTTGCACTCATAGCAAATAACTTGGTTCTTTTTGGGTTCAAGTTTATTTTTTGTGTCATTTTTAAACTTGTTTCTCTTAATGAATTTTTTGAATTTCCTTGTTAGAAGTGCCAAGTCATTGTCACAGTCCTCATCACTTGAGTTTTCTCTCAAGTGGTCATCTAAAGTTTTAAGTGCCATATCCTTCCTATTTTTTAGAAGGATGTCTTCTTGCTCTTCATGAGCCTTGCATGTCATTTCATAGGTCATTAATGACCTGATTAGTTCTTCAAGAGGGAAGTTATTTAAATCTTTAGCCTCTTGAATAGTAGTGACTTTAGGGTCCCAACTCTTAGGAAGGGATCTTAGAATCTTATTTACGAGCTCAAAATCCGAAAAACTTTTGCCGAGTCCTTTTAGACCATTGACGGCATCCGTGAAACAGGTGTACATGTTGCCAATAGTCTCGCTCGGTTTCATTCGGAAAAGTTCGAAAGAGTGTATCAAAAGATTGATTTTTAACTCTTTCACTACTTGTGCCTTCGTGAGTCACTTCGAGTGTATGCCAAATATCAAACGTGGTTTCACAAACAGAAACACGATTAAACTCATTTTTATCAAGTGCACAAAATAAGGCATTCATAGCCTTTGCATTAAGAGTGAAAGTCTTCTTCTCTAATTCATTCCAATCGATCATCGGAAGAGAAGACTTCAAAAATCCATTTTCGACAAGATTCCAAAGTTTAAAATCCATTGAAATAAGGAAGATCCTCATTCGGGTCTTCCAATAGGTGTAATCCGTCCCATTGAACATGGGTGGATGTGTAATAGAATGACCCTCTTGGTTTCCAGCGTATGCCATCTCTCTTGGGTTTTAATCTGTTTAAGAGTTAACCCCGCTCTGATACCAATTGTTAGGATCAAGAGCACTAAGAGGGGGTGAATTAGTGCAGCGGAAAACTTTCGACGATTAAAACTATGTTCGTACGATAAGAGCAATTTTGGTAGAAAAGCCGATTCGTAAATCACTTTAACTTGTGATCAAGCAGGATGCAATTCAAGCAAGTCTATGAAGGCAGTTTGCAGTTATGATGGAAATTAGAATGTAAGCGTAAACTGAAATATGATGTTCATACGATAAAATTGATTTATGTCTAAACACCGATTCGGAAAATACTAAACTTTGAAACACGATCGTAAATGCGCAGAAGACAATAAGCTATTGAGGAGGTTTGCAGTAAAGATAATATGCTCAAAGTAAATGCAAACCAGAGAGCACCATAATTTTAGAGTGGTTCGGTCAATCTTGACCTACATCCACTTCTGGCTTCCTCCACCGACGAGGTCATCGACGTCCACTGGAGGCCTTCCTTCAATAGGTGAAGGCCAACCACTCTTTTACAGTTTCACTCCTTTTGACGGGCTTAAGAGACAACCCTTACAAAATTTTTTCTCCTCTCTTGAAAGATCAGAACTTGGAAGAAAAGAGGGAGGAGAACTTCTAACTCATACAACACTTTTGAGCTCTAAAAATCACAGAGTAAGATCAGGATTTCGATGGTTTTTGGGTGCTCTTTCATTGCTGAAAGGGTGGGGTATTTATAGGCCCCAACCCAGTTTGAATTCCGAGCTCAAAACTATCAATTTCCGGAATTCCAGGGTCTGACGGTTGCATCGCCTGACTAGGGCGGTTGCATCGCCTCGCAGAGATCGAAGACTGAGCCTCTAGGCGATGCCACCTCCTGTCAGGGGCGGTTGCACCTCTTGCTAGAGCTCGGAGACCGAGCTCAGGCGATACCACCGCCTGACTAGGGCGGTTGCACCGCCCAGCCTGAGCTCGGAGACTGAGCCCTGGGCGGTGCCACCGCCGACCCAAGCGGTGCCACCTCTGGCCAAGAAATCTGGGTTTGAATGGGCTGATTCATTCGGCCCAATTTGGGTCTATTAAGGGCCCAATTGTCCCAAGATTAAGTCAATGGGATCACCTCCCATTTCTAACTTAATTATCGTGCTAACTACGATTTTTCTTAAGACATTTACTGCAACTTGCTCCGGTGCGTCAATCGCTTCTTCCGACGAGCTTCCGGCGAACTTCCGTCGATCATCCGATGAACCCTCGGTGATGCTCCTGCGGACTTCCGGCAAACTGCTGGACTTGCGACGATCCACTTGGCGAGTTTCGACGAGTTTCTTTTGGCAAGCTCTTGGACTTCTCGGATTTGTTCCCGCAGAATCTCCGACGACCATCCGTACTTCCGTCGAACTCTCGAACTCCCACCGTGATCATAGTCTTGACTCCAGTGTAACTCATACTGCATGTCTTACTTACATCGTAGTTAATCCTACACATTTATCTCAACATATGGATTAGATAATTAATAACAATTAAAGTCATCATTAAAATTCGAGATTTAACACTAATTTGTATTGATGTCTAATAAAAAACTATAAACAAAGAATGTCTTACAGATTTAGACACATGTTTTCTGGGTGAAGATAAGTAGAAGAGCAGGAAGGCTACACCTAAGCCTAGGACTTTTAATGAGTCTCGACATGGAATTAAGACCGAGAGATTGAATCGTTAGAGTCCTTTTAAATTAACAACCCAAAGAATCAAATAATAAAATATATATCTGGAAAAATAACCGATGATCTGAAATTTTTTATTATTTTAACTAAAATCTGTGAAAAGTTCAAATAAAAACCTATCAGCGTGCAGGCAGTTTCTACAACAAATCTAGTTTCTACGAAAGATATTATACGGTAAATCAACATAATGAATAAGCCATCGTGTGTGGGAAAATAAAAAGAGAAGAAAGAAATAGAGGGAGAAAGATAAAAAAGCGATAAAGAAGGGATATTTTTTCTTTAATTTGGTTCCTCCTCGATTTTTTATCTTTCATTTCGTATATTTCTCCTATTATAAGAGAAACGTAGTTTTGTTTATAGACATTTATTTATAGTAAATTTCTTTTAGGTCGAGTAAATGAGGGCTTTGCTTTGGTGTGATTCTTCTAGTTGTTTTTATCTTCGATTTTATATTTTTAAGTCAGGTGCTATTTGTCCACATAAGATTTTAGTTTGTCTTTTCTAGGAAAATTCATCTCCAAAGGCTATTGTACACGATTTAGGACCCAACAGTTTCAGTTTTGAAATTGACGAATTCGATTTCAAAATGGACAGTTTTGGTTCCATTCAAATCACCAAATTTTATATTATTTTTTAATTAAAAAATTTAAAATATAAAATATATATTTATTTTTAAAACATTTTAATTTTATAAAATTGACGATTAGAATCGGAATTGAAATTATCAATTTGGGTTCTGAATCGTCGGTTTTAGTTTTTCAAACTTAAGAATCAAAACCGAATCACTTAGAATTGGTTCTATTTTAGTCTGAAACGGGTGAACCGTCGATTCTGTTTCGATTCGAACCGAACATAATAATCATATTCCAAATTCTTAACAGCTTTTTCCCTATTTAAATTATTCATCGTTCAAGCAATATCATTTATATAATCAAAATAATGAGGCCGGCAAGTTGACGTCAGAAATCTCTATTGGGTTCAAGGCCCTTCCATGTCTGTTGGGTTGTTAATTTAAAAGAATCAAATCATGTCCTTCAATGTCTGTTGGGTTCAAGGGCGCCACCGCGACCAAAACCCCACCGCGCCCGACCCCAGCCCCCCGCTCTCTCTCTCTCTCTCTCTCTCTCTCTCTCTCTCTCCGTCTGTGCCCTATCGAGACCCTGAAGAAAGACCAATCTCTCGATCTTTCCATGGCCGGAAGGGGCCGCCCCGCCCATGCCTTACCGGTCCGAGGCTCACCGCCTTCACTCCTTGGCCGCCCCCCGCCTCGTGCTGCCATTCACCCCGCCGATGAGCCCCTTCTAGTCCGCCGCGCCCCAGTCCCCTCCTCGATTCTCGCCCTCGAGGACCGGCTCGCCGCTCAGCACCGGCAGATCCAGGTGCTCCTCGTCGACAACCAGCAGCTCGCCGCTTCTCATGTTGCGCTCAAGCAGGATCTCAGTGCGTCCAAGCACGAACTCCGTCTCGCCGCCGCCTCGGCAGCCGAGACCAAGGCTGCAAAGGACGCCGAGGTACGCGAGGTCTATGAGCGATCGCTCAAGGCGGAGGCGGAGGCGCGGGCGTTAGAGGGGATGCGGGCCGAATTGGCGCAGGTGCGATCCGATGTCCAGAGTCTGGGAGCCGTGAGGCATGAGCTCGTTGAGCAGCTGCAGGGGCTCAAAGGGCAACTGTCGAGTGCTCGAGCGGAGCACAAGCAGGCGGACACAGTCATGGCTGAGATAGAGATCATGCGCAAGGAGATCCAAAAGGGCAGGTCTGTGATTCTCACATCCTTAGTTATATCTTTCTGCTTGGAGATTACAGCAGTCTATGTTGTTTTCTTTATATGTAGATTCTTTGATCAATTTTCCTATTTGGTCAGTATTTTAATTGTTTATTCTTAATAATTTTGGAGATGAAATCCTTGCACTGCATCTTAACGTCCATGTTTCTTTCTTTATTAACTTAATATACAAACTTTTGCAACAAAAATTCCACGAAAGATGCTAATCTTTTTCGAATGTTGACCTCAAGCCAGGTGTTGATATTTCTGATTATGAATAGTTAAGAATCAACTGATCATCTGGTAAATTAGAGGATCTTAATTATCATAGTTGATGAAGTAACCTTGGGCAATTGGGTTTGATTAGAATGTGAATAACTCAGGAACATGACCACAGGGCACTTATTGCATGTATCTTTACTTCATCAGTGAAACTCTGTAGCAACTTGACCTTGAGAAATTTTAATTATTCTCATTTGTAATCCTGTTCTCCATGTAACCTATGAAATCAGTTCCAATAGAGAAGATTGGTCTTTAAGCTTAATGCTATAGCTCTTCTTTTTTCACTATACAAGTCACTGGTCAAATGCTAAACTACACATGATGTTAGCTTTGCTAGAGGGGAGCTGCTCTAGTCATGTCGGGTGGGGAGGGTTGTTTAGAAAACATCATGATTTGTCTTCTCTTTACGTCCTCCAAAATTCTCTTCTAATATGTTCTTCTTTTGTATTAAGCTTATAGGTGCCTCATCTAGGGTTGGCATTTGTTCTTTGCTTTCTCTTTCTACCATGTGAGATCATAAATAAAAAAATAAAATGCATATTATCTCTGGACCAATTAAAGTAAACAAAATTTTATTTTCCCTTCCTTTGAATGAGTTAAGTGGTAAAACAATCCTTGTTGTTTGGAATATACTCACTTCTCTTCTGTTCCTTAAATTACATTCCCATTTCTACTGAATTTTCACTGTTCTTAGGAGTACAGTATCTTCACTGATATTGAAACCCACGATTAAGTTGCCACTTGCTATGCTACAACCATTCATAGGCACGATGCTACTACAATGCTCGCAGCAATTGTTATGCTAGCGTATAATACTCATGTTCTCTAGTTTTGTGTACCAGGTTTATGCCATGCAGCACGCCATTTGGTGCCAGTGCGGTGAACATGTAGTGGTATATATCACTAATACAGACCGGAAACCTTAATACTTTAGTCAGTCCCTTAAGTCAAAAGAAATCAACTGCTTCCTCATTCTTCTTTTCTATCCTACCTAAAAGCTTGGGAAGCAACCTTTGTAGCTTTTTGTTCCATGAGGATGAACATATCCTAAGGTAGTTGCTATCTTTCATTCGTATAATTTCTTTTCTCCTTAGTGTAAGCTACAATCAAAGTGCTAGATGCTCCTTCTTGCTGAAATCATTTTGAATTTTCAACTTTTTTATCCTTAGTGTAAGTGGTGATTAAAGAGCTAGATGCTCCTTCCTGCAGAAATCATTTTGAATTTTGAAGTTATTTTCTCCTTAGTTTAAGTTAATTAAAGAGCTAGATGCTCCTTCCTGCCAAGATCATTTTGAATTTTCAAGTTATCCATCTCATGCTTAAATCATTTTGGTTAGCTACTTGCAACAACAATAGAGGATCTACTTAGGATTGACATTCAATTGAATTCTTTAACCTTCTAAATTGCATGGATTTAATTATGACAAAATAATATCTGTACTGTGTGACGTGATGATTGATTTGTGTGCCAACCCACTTGTGAGCTTAGCCCTCGATTCAGCGCCTTTGACAGGTTTTAGTTAAGACAGGTCCCTGGAGATTGGTTTTGTACCATTTTGCTTATGAGCTTAGCTTCCATCTTGATCCAAGGCACTTCTCTCTAGTTCTGCACGTATTTTCTTTTATGAATGCTGCCTTTAGAATAAACTGCAAATTACCCACCTATGGTTCAAATAGTGTCACTTTACCAACCATACCCACTTATGATTTTGGATGTTGGTTAAGAGGATGTGACACAATAAAGGCCTCAAAGCTCTAATTCATATTCTTTGCCCTATTTCTCCCCAGTCAGCGAGGGCACGAACAACTACAAACTGAGGAATGAGGGGTAATCTTTGTTTGGGATTACGCTATTCAAACATTGTTGATGTTGATCTTGTGGATGGTCTAGAGTGATGATTACAATTTCGAATAATACTGCCCGTATCGAGCGGTACGTACCGGTCCGTCAGCAGACCGGTACACGGACCGCCCACTACCGAGCGGTATAATATATATAATATATATATTATATAAATATGCGACGTCGCCTCGGAAACGTTGTCGAAAAAGGCGACGTCACGTCGCCTCGGCAACGTTATCGAAAAATTCTTTTTTACTTATATATATATATATATGTATATATATATATATATATGTATATATATATACATACGGTATACCATTCGGTATATAATACTGTACCATACCGAGCGAATATCGAAACTCTGGCATGGTACGATATTTCAATCCTTGGTCTAGAGCACCTATTAGGTAATTAGTCGATATTTGGCAGTGAATCTTTGTCCTTGATGATATTAGTAGGTATGCTAAAGATCTCAATGGTGTTGAAAATGGACAACAACAGGCTCAATTGCAGGGGTGAATATAACATTGAGGCCATCAAAGTTGACTGAAGGGAATGCTTGTTGGCAGGGCCTTGGTAGTTGACACAGAGAAGTTGTCGAAAAGGCTAAAGGTTGGAATGCTATGATGTTGAAATAGGCAGTAGAATGGTTGTGACCATTAAGATGCATGTGATGCCATAGAGAGCAGAGGGCCTTTTAGGAGCTTAAGCGGCCATGAACAAAAGATTATTAACATCATTTTGTGATGATACTTATGTTATTTGAATATGCCCTGAATTCAAGGTGAGTAATGATAAAGTTTAGGTGCTAATTGAAAAAACTCGGAATGGGCAAAGTGATCGTAGGTGAGCAAAATACAAAGCAAAGAGATGGTCGATGGCTAATCGACAATTTATTCTTGCAAAGGAGTAGAGTGCTATGACGTTGAATGTAGGCAGTGGAGTGGTTGTGACCATGTGTGAAGAAGGGGGAAACTGAGGCGGAGCACTTAATTGCTCAAGAAGTTGAATGATAAGAGGAGCTAGTTAAGATGCACGTGATTTTGTGGTGAGCAGAGGGCTATTTCTGTATCTTGTTCACCAAAAGAGTGGCCATGGAACAAAGATCACTAGCATCATTATGTGACGTTTACCTGTGACATTTGAGTAAGCCAGGAATTGTAGGTGAGTAATGATAAAGTTAAGGTGCTAATGGAGAAAAGTGACGTTCCTTGGATCACTGGTGAACAAAAATGAAAAACAATCTGCCTTTGTTAAGGATTTGATGCAGCTTATCTGTGATATTGACTATCTGGACAAAATCAGAACTTTTGTTGCTCAATCTTGAACAAGAAGCATGGACCATGAGCCACATCGAAGTTGTTGGGCGGCATGACAGGACACCCAACATCAAGATGCACACTTCTCCATGTGAAGGAGTACCAATTACAGGATTATGTGGTGCAAATACTTCTTTATATTTTATCTCATGAAAAAAAAAGAGTTTTGTTCATTAAAGAAGGAAAAAAGAAACATGGCTGCTCTCATGCTCTATGCTTATGCCCTTTTTCTTTTCTTCTATATGCCTATTCTTCTGTTCCTTCTATTGCTTCCTTCTATAGTGCTTCCAACTATTATTTTCTTGTATTTTTTGTTGTTCTTCAATTTGTCATTTTTTTTTCTCTTTCTTTCACCTCTTCCATTTGTTATTTTGTTGTTATTCATCAGATCATATGTTCAGTGATGATGTTCAATTTCACTTTTTGCTCCTCTTTTTCTCTTATGTTGTTGGCCTGATCTTTGGCTGATTTTATTTTCCTTGTTGCTGTTACTTCGACCTTGTTGATTCTATATCGTGTTTATTCTCTTCTTTGTTATTTTGTTCAACATCTTGTTTTTAATTTCGTTTTTAATGATTATGTTCTCCGAAAGGTGATGCCATTGTTCTATTTTAGATGTTTTGTGGGATCCGGCATCAAAACCAAGAAGAATTATGTTTTAAGAACTACGATCACCAAACCAATTTGGGTCCAATATATTGGGAGTGAACCTAGAGGATAAAAATTTAAAAGGATAGTAGGGAGAAAGAAAACTTACAAGTGGGAAGAATATGAAACAGGTGAAGAAGGAAATAACTAGCAAATGGGTCACTAGGCCTTTTCATCAAAAACATTATAAAAATGATTTTGTGATTGCCATTAATCAGCGGGATAGCAGAATGCATAAAAGCAGTTAGGTGGAGGATCAAATATCTAGTTAATTACTTTTATATTGATAGCTGATTGTAGATGACCAAATTTCTTTTGGTATGGCATAATAAAGCTTCTTGTCCTATAGTTGGGCTGTCTGCTTCGTCCCAGCATGTTGGATTCTTTTTTATTTTCTCTTCTCCGTCCCTTTCAGTTGTGATTTACTGAATATCATTCTTTGTTTGAATTTCAGTATTCGTTCTCAATTTCTTTGAGTTCTATGAATTTCTAGCTAGTGTTGCTAATGCTCTTCCTTGTTTATTTATTCTGGATAGGGCTGCAATAGAATTTGAGAAGAAGGTACATGCTGATAACACCGAACAGAGTCAGATAATGGAAAATAATATGGTGTTGATGGCTCGTGAGATTGAAAAATTACATGCTGAACTTGCCAACACGGAGAAGAAAGCACAAGTAGCGGCTGCGGCCTCAGCTAACTCAGGTACTTTGACATAGTTGATGTATCTTATGATTGTTTTCTCTTAGATTGCTTGTTCTCTTGCTTCCGATGATCTTCCAACCGGTGGAATTCTCCTAATTCTTATGCTTTAATGAAGAGCTTTAGCTAAAGTTTGGTGCTATTTCAGGTTCAGGATATGCTGGAACTTATGGAAACCCAGGGATGGCTTATGCAGCGAATTTTTCTGGCCCACATAATTTCCACCAGGTTTGTTTTTTAGGTTGCTTGGTTTTGCATATTCCACATATTCATATTCATGTATAATACTGTGCTAAGTACTAGAAGTTTGAATTGCTAGAGTACATGTTCTGTAAAGGTATAAAAGTTTAAGAATGTCCATATTTTTCTTCTATGCTGGCATTAACAATTTCAATAATATCTAATGGTCCTACTGTCATGCACTTAGTTAAATTGCCCAAGTCGTGAGGCACCCTTGCGGTCAAGGCGCGAACTTAGCTTGAGTTGCCTAAGTCACGAAGCACCCTCACGTTAACTTCTCAAACTTAGCTGGGATTGCTTAAGTCGTGATGCGCCCTTGCGATATGCGTCCACAAAGGGCCAGCCAATTTGTAATCTCACTCAGGTCCTTCAGGACCTATTAAAAGAGAAAGTTAATTAGTTCGAAAACGAGCGACGGACAATTCTCGACGTCTCGTGGAAGGGGAAGCTTTACAAGCAATTCAGCAAGCACCTTGCATACATAAGAGAAAAGAGAGGAAGGAGGAAAACAATGAATTTAGAAGGTTGAACGAACAGTTGCAAGTCCACAAACAACTGCTCACCGAGTGCCGGACGCGAAGGCAAGTTCTCGTCAAGTTAACGTGCGAACTCGTGAAGATTTTTCAATGCTTGACAATATACCGAAGCACCATCCAGCCCTGTGCCACTCGGGGGGTTCCAGGGTGCTGAGATGGCTAACGTTTTGGGGTACTACTGCGGCTTGCAGAAAACAAGTCGTGGCAAGTGAAAACGGAGCCATTTTGGGGCAGTTTGGCCTGGCGCGGTGAACGGTTGCATTGCAGCGTTGCAACCTGTTCGAACATGTATTTTTACTAGCAAAAACACATAAAACCAAGGCAAAACAGTTTGCCATGTCTTTGTACAAGCATGCAAAAGTGACGAACGGTTAACGAAGTTGTTGCGAGTGCGCGACGACCGTTGTGACATTCTCCCCCACTTAAACTGTCGATGCCCTCGTCGATGCTTTGTCACAGACAAACTTCTAAACAGGATGTTTGATGTAATACTTATGTATGCCCGTGTCTTTTGGTATGTTCATGCTTTGTACAGCATGTAGAGGGACGACCGAAGGCTTAATAGTCCCATTTTAGTTAGGTTGGTGACCGCTTTAGGCTTGTAAACAAAGGTTGTGTCATGTGGACACGTGTGAGAGATTTTCGGTCTGTAATGGACCATTTTAACCCTTTGTTGTGTAACTGTTTAGAGCTTGTAAAGTCTGTTTGTAATTTGCATTGTCTATGAAGTGTTTTCGGAGATGTTTGCTTGTGGATCTTGAGTGAGGCGTTCTCTCTAACCCGTTCTCTCTTTTGTTGGTCCTAAGGGACAATGGGAGGCTTCGGGGAGGCTGATCTTTGCGGACGGACATGCAAGGGTGCCGTACGACTTAGGCAAAACCAGCTAAGTCTGTGACAGATGGTATCAGAGCGGGACAAGCACTCATAGAAACACTTAGCATGCAAATGTGGGGGACCTAGCGGGGCTGCGTTGAGGGCAGTCAGCACACGCGCGACCGTTTGGGGGGAAAATGGGCATGAAGATGTAGGGAAAAAGAGTTGCTCGGAGGAGCGGGCATCTGACATTGGCATTCAGAGGAATGGCCAACCCTTCGCGCAAGAGGCACCACGAGAACAAGCAAGCTTGGAATAATGCGGAGCGCACAAAGGTTGGGATGGCTGAGTTTGAGCTATGGCTCAACGTTGACAACTATACTTGATGGTGCTCAAGGCAAGCGAGGCGCTTGGTAAAGGATGAGATCATGTAAGGTGGAATGAGTTGCTCAACGACCAAAAGAGTTATGCAAAGCTCACAGAGGTGAGGGGAATTACTAGCTCGAAGAATTTGGTACTTATGCATGGGCTTGTATGCGGACGATGGAATGTTCGTGGCCATCCCAAGGCGACCGAAACTCGGCGCCATGAAGCATTGAAACTTTCTCTTCGGCATGTGAAGGATATGTCCGTAGGAGGCTGAAGTGTGCAACGAGTTCAGCACTGTTGCTAGGCCTTGAGTGGTGCAGCGGGGGCTGTATTGATGTGGAGTCGCAATCTAGCAAGTGCGTTTGCAGGAGGCAGAACAATGCACAGTTTGTTCAGCAGATCGGAGTAGTCCAAGGGGATGGTGGTCTCCGAAACGAAGAGAGATGTTGCTCCAACGGGATAGTTATCCAGGAGGGATAAGTCCCGGCTCTCCAGAGGGAGAATCATGTGGGACGAACCTCACAAGTTGAGGAGGAGTACCTCAACAAACAACAACTCCACGAAGCTCAATGGACTGAGTAAGCGGCGAGGAGTCGTTGCATGATCTCGTTTGAGAGAATGCATTGGTAGATGCATTGCGAGATCAAGTGGGGGAGCGACCCAAAGCAACACAAATGAAGGCACACTTGGAGTCGATATGGAGATCGAACTCAAGGGAGGGTTGACTCGTGGAATGGTGGGCGCGAGAGCCACCATCAACTTAATGCAAAAATGAGGAGCGGAGCAACTTGGGTGTAACTTGGCAAAGTACCCAAGCCGCATGAAGGGAGCCAGCATAGAAGATGGAACATGGAGCGGAGGCATAGTGCTTTCCTTGGACAGAGGTCAAGGACATGAACTCTTGCAGAGGCAAGAGCAGGATCATGTTATTCCATGGGTCATTCATTTTGACGGAGCGGACTCATCTTGCATGGTGCCAAAGATGAAGGGAGCTTCTGGGCACATGTACCTTATCTTGGAGGAGCATTTGATGGAGGAACTAAGGCGACTCAATTTGCGGAGGCGAAGTTAGGTTCAGAAGGCCTTAGCACGGGGCAAGAGGACGCAGAGGCGGGTACCTTTGAAGAATATGTCATAATGTTGCCATTCAAGTTGCCATGAAGGAAGTGGTGCGCAGCGGAGATTGTGCTGGTAGGGGCAGAGGCCCAGGATCTAGACAATGGTGCACTAATTACAGCGAAGTCGATGGACTTCGGGAGCTACTAGGCGACGGACTGTCGTAGAGCGATGCTTCATCTAGGTGTGACCCAAGAGTGGGTGGATGAAGGTCAATTGCCAAAGGAGCGAACAAAATTGAAGGTGGAAGAGACCCTACGATGTATTGGTAGAGGCTACACATGAAGGGTTCACAATTCGAGTTCATCCCACAAGGATCAGAATGCAATAGAGATGTCACCAGGAGGTGACATGGTGCAGCGGATCGTGGTGGAATAGTTCGTGGCAATGCGACACACACGACATAGTCCCGTGAGGGACTAGATCATATGGAGGTATGATCGGGAGCTACTGGAAGCTCCACTTCGGTGAACAACACAACGGCAAGAAGGGCTATGGATTCAAGGAGTGAAGGTCATGGTACCGCAGAGGCGGGTCTTCCGTGCGTGCATCGAATTTTGCATCGGATGAAAACCTTGGTCATCAACATATGGGGGGTTGGGTTCCACCAAGGGAAAAGTTCGAATGCAAGTACCAGTGAGTCCCATGGGAGGGACTTGATCATACAGAGGTATGATCGAAGCAGCTGGAGTGTTGGACTGCTCCAGAGCTCATATTCGCTTAAGGGAGCCCGACATGTCAGAGGACAAGGTCGAGTAAGCGAACGTTGCTACCAAGGAAGCTAAGGAGAACAGAATCGGTGCAAACCCTATAATGCGATGGTAGAGGCCATGCATGGGAGTTGCAGTCTGTCTTTCCATCGACCAAAGAGAGCTACTTGGAGAACACAAAGGTGTTGAAGCAGGGGGTCGGAAGGGGCGAGGAAGTGACGACGAGTCCAAAGGGACTTAGCTACCCAAAATCAAGCATCAGTTAGAATGGAGGTGGACTCAGAGGAGCGCCACAGAGACATATCTACTGATCGTGAAGAAAAGGGATGCAGATGCGAGGCGACGGATAGTAGGGCCATGGGCATGGCAGCGCCATGGTACCGCAGAGGCGGGACTTCCGTGAAAGTCATTAATCCCTTGCTCTCATGGGGGGAGAGCGCTTGGTTATGAGAGGGGCCGAGGAGGTGGAGCATGCAGAGGCAAACTCCAAGTACCGAGACAAGGCTGAAGGGCAGAGCCAAGGATCTTCGTAAGACCAGTGTCAACGAGCTTCTCATCATGATAGCCGAAAGTGAAGGACTTCGGGTTAGACAAGAGTGCATGACCAAGGAACGAAGCAAGCAGTACGCGGTGCTGTACCTTTGCTACTCAGTGGAGTAGGCGACAAGGTTGATGGAGAAGACGGTATAATCTCAGAGGCGACCAAACCTATGAGAGAATTACTCCAAGTTGGGGTGAAAACTTCCTGCATTCCAGAAGTTCGATGGCATTGTGAAGGTGAATCACAGTAACTAACTCAATGCAAGGAGTGCAAACACTTCAAGTACTTTATAAGTGTGAGCAAAGAGCAGGCGAAGGCTAGTAACCAGCTCGATGCATGGAGCAAGGTTCGCAATACCGTACCGTATCGGTATTTCGACTTGGGCTCGGTATCGGTACGGTACGGTATACCGAGCGGTACACCCAGGTGTACCGAGTACTGTAGCACTGCTACAGTGCACTGCTACAGTGCTACAGTGCTCTCGGACCGGTAACAGTCGGTCCGCGTACCGACAACCTATCGGACCGGTACGTACCGCCCGTACCGGGCGGTACGGCTCGGTACGGCAGACCCTGGCATGGAGTACAACCTCGAGGAGGCGGACGAAGTCAAGTAACCTTTGCCTTCTTAACCCTTAAGAGAATGGGCGAAACCGAGTACCCCAATTCTCTTATCTATTCAGCAGAGGAGCTCTGCACAACTTCAAAGACCCTTCGAAGATAATGGAAGACAATAGTTGTCAAATCCTCATCAACGGTGATCAGTGCTACTGAGAGTAGATTGTCCGCTTAATTTCTCAACGAAATGGCAATCGAAAGCGGAAGCGATGCGAACCTATTCGGATGTGACAACTAAGTGAAAGAAGAGTCAATGAGCAAATTTTGTGGCGGAAAGACCCAAAACTTCAGAAGTTTACGAGACGATGCTCGTTAAAGCTCCAACAAGCATCCACCTAGTTCAAGCAGCACGAGGCATTTGAGAGACTGGCGCAGTAAGGATGGTCTTTTCATTCATTTGGAGGATCCGCAGGAACCAATAGGGATCAACACAACTCAGCCAACCCCACACTAGAGTCAGAGTCATTGGCGAGTTGAAGCAGCATGGCGGATTAAAGGTTCGACTACTCAAAAACAGCAGCGGAGAGCAGTTGGGAGCCAAGAGGCGCATTGCAGTTGGAGCAGAAGATTGAAGACTCAGCAAAGGCGAGGAGTTGCAGTGTCGACAAAGGCTTCGACGAGGACGTCGAAGTAATAAGTGGGGGAGAATGTCACGGACAAACTTCTAAACAGGATGTCACGGCAAGTTGTATGTCCGTGTCTTTTGGTATGTTCATGCTTTGTACAGCATGTAGAGGGACGATCGAAGGCTTAATAGTCCTATTTTAGTTAGGTTGGTGGTCGCTTTAGGCTTGTAAATAAAGGTTGTGTCATGTGGACACGTGTGAGAGATTTTCGGTCTATAATGGACCATTTTAACCCTTTGCTGTAATGATATCGAATGGGCTCTTGTTGGACGTAGAGCTCCATTGCAAGTTGTAGGAGAATTGGGCTATGTCCAATAGCTTCACCCAATCTCGTTGGTTGGCACTCACGTAGTGCCGAAGATATTGCTCAAGGAGTGAGTTTATCCTTTTAGTTTGGCCATCCGTCTAGGGGTGGAGACTTGTGGAGAAGTATAACTTAGACCCCAACAATTTGAATAGCTCGTTCTATAATCGTCCCAGGAACCGAGCATCTCGATCACTGATGATATTGTACGGGACTCCCCAATACTTCACCACATTCTTCATCATCAGCTTAGCCTCCTCCTTTGATGAATAGTGTAGGGGTGCAACAATGAAAATTGCATACTTTAAAAATCGATCGACCACCACGAGTATCGATCCAAGTCCCCCTACTGTCGGCAAGCTTGATATGAAGTCCAAGGAAATGCTCTCCCACGACCTTTCTGATATGAGCAATGGCTCCAAAAGTCTCATCGGCTTCCGCTGCTCCACCTTGTCTTGTTGGCAAGTGAGGCACGTTCGAACATATTCTTTCACATCAGTCCTCATCTTCGGCCAGTAGAAGACCCTCTCCACGAGAGCCAAGGTTCTGTGAATACCCAGATGTCCAGCCCAAAGGGAGTCATGATACTCTTAAGAGTTTACGGCTCAAATTGTCCACTCGAGGAACATAAACCTTATTCCCTTTTGTGTAAATGTGTCTCTCCTGGACCCAAAATCGTCGTGTCTTGCCTTCTTTAATGAGTTGCATCAGGGTTACTGCCTGGGGATCACTGTACAGTCCATCCCTGATCCTGGAAAGGAAGTTAGAGTGTAATTGACTTGCTTGGCCTCTGCCCTCCAATTGTTTGGCATTCACTCACTCCACTTTCCGGCTCAATTCATCGGCCACGACATTTGCTTTTCCGAGCTTGTACTCCATTGCCATATCAAACTCAGCTAGGAAGTCCTGCCATCGTGCTTGCTATGGGGAGAGTTTTTTTTTAGTTTGGAAATAGCTCAAAGCAATGTTGTCTGTCCTCAACACAAATCGCGATCCGAGAAGGTAGTGCCACCAAACTCGTAGATAGTGGACCACCGCTGTCATCTCCTTCTCGTGCACCGGATACCGTCGCTCGATCTCGTTGAGCTCGCGACTCTCGTAGGCCACTAGGTGACCCTCCTGTATGAGTACTCCAATAGCAAAGTCTGACGCATATATATGGACTTCAAAGGGCTCCCCATAGTCCGAAAATTTGAGCATCGGTTCTTCTAACACAACCGCCTTCAAATCTTGGAATGTAGCTTCACATTTGTCAGACCACCTCCAAGGCTACTCCTTCAGCAACTCCGTTAGTGGAGTTGCACGCTTCGAATACCCCGCTATGAAGCGTCGATAGTAGTTGACGAAACCAAAGAAGGATCTCAGCTCTAGCACTTTCTTTGGAGTTCGCCATTCCGCAACAGCTTGTACCTTTAATTTGTCCATCCGAATGGAGCCATCATCGATTCGATGCCCCAAGAATAAGATCTCCGTTTGAGCAAAGTAGCACTTCTCCCTTTTCACGAACAAAGCATTCTCCCTAAGAACCTTGAAAATTGTCCGAAGGTGCTCGACATGCTCCTTGAGCGTTTGGCTGTAGACGATGATATCGTCCAAGTAGATGACCACAAACTTATCCAAATATTCTTTGAATAGTTGGTTCATAAGAGTACAGAACGTGGCCGGAGCATTGGTTAAGTCGAAAGGCATCACCAAGAACTCAAACGCTCCATACCTGGGTCAAGTATAGAGAAATACTTGGATTTGCCCAATTGGTCGAACAAGTCCGTGATGAGCGAGATGTGATACTTGTTCTTCACCGTCACTTTATTGAGGGCTTGATAATCGACGCATAGTCGGAGGCTCCCATCTTGTTTCTTTTGGAAGAGAATTGGAGCTCTGAATGGTACTTTGGAACTACGGATGAGACCACCGCTTAGTTGTTCATCTAACTGCTTTCTAAGCTTTGCCAACTCTGGAGGGGACATGCGGTAGGGTGGTCTCGCTGGAGGCTTCACTCCTGGCTCTAGCTCGATATAATGATCTACGCCTCTACGTGGCGGCAGAGTCTTCGGCAACTCGGGTGGCATAACGTCTGTGATCTCCTTCAGAACGTTCGCCACCACAATAGGTTCATGAATGGCCACCTCGTCGAGTGGCTCTAGCTTCACAGCAGCCACGAATGTTAATTCGCTTTTTCGTACCCCTTTCTTCAATTGTAATGACGATATCTGTTGGGGGTCCCTAGTTCCTCTCCGAGAGACGGGAACCACATAGGGGTCGTCACCTCCCATCATACATAGGGAATTTAGGAACAACATTAACACCAACTTCGTCGTGTGCATAAACTCCATTCCAAGAATCACTTGGAAGTCGTCCAATGGAATCGCCTTCATGTTCGTGTTCCCGCTCCATGTTCCGATCTTGATGGGGATGCCCTTTGCCAGCTCGGAGATCCGCTTGGCCTCCGAGTTCACCGCCTTTATCTGACTTGGGTTCTTCTCCAAGATCAGCCCAAGTCGCTTTGCTTCTCAATCGGCAATAAAGTTGTGGGTAGCGCTCGTGTCCACCATTGCACGGGTTGTTTGGTCATTGAGCTTAATGTCCACGTACATCAGCTCGCTACTCTCTGCTTTCAATGGCTTTGTCTTCATGTTTTCCTGCACTTGACCCCACAATGCATTCAACAAACGTATTGCTCCCATTCGGGGACCTTGTGACTCCTCATCCTCGCTGCTGGATTAGAACTACTTGAACTGAGGGCGACAACTTTGCCCTTGTCTAATTTGGGGGGATGGATGGAAACTGTTAAAGCATTGAGTGCTTGTTTCTGTGGGCACTCTCTCACCATGTGTGACCCTCCGCACAAGAAGCATCCGTCAGGTTTTGGGGCCTTACCTTTTGAGCTTAGCCCTTTGTGGGAGCTCTTCTTCCTTTGCTCGCCCTCGAGCTCCTTCCCTCGAGTATATTTTGGAGGGCGATTTTCTGAAGCTTGTTTCCTTTTTCCTGAGTCCTTAGAGGAAAAAAAGTCGGTGAACCTTTCTGCGGTCGCAATTGCCCCGATCACATCGGTGACATTCCTTCGATGCAGTTCTTGTTGAGCCTATGGCTTTAAACCATCGAGGAAGCTGAACAGTTTATCCTTCTTGGACATGTCTTGTATGTCCAGCATTAGTGCAAAAAATTGCTTCACGTAGTCTCGAATGGAAGTGCTTTGGTGGAGTTGTCTCAATTTCCTCCTTGCGACGAACTTTGTGTTCTCGGGTAGGAACTGAGTTCACAACTCCCGCTTCAAGTCCTCCCATGTGTCCACCCGACACCGACCTTGTTGGATCTCCTCCCAACGAGTTTGCCACCGAAGTTTTGCATCCCCATTCAAATATATGGTTGCTATCGAAATTTTGGTTTCTTCATAATCAGGCCTCGTAGCTCGAAAGTATTGTTCCATGTCGAATAGGAAATTCTCCAGCTCTTTAGCATCTCTGGCACCCCCATAACAATGCGGCTTAGGTCCTCTCAAGTTTTATGGCGGCGCAACGCGGGTGTTGCTCCCTCCGGCATTTAGTCCCTTGTGAGCATAGTCACTTTGGAAGTGAGTTCTGCCATGACTTCATGTATATGTTGCACAGAGTCTTTGGTGTCGTCTGATAGTCGATCGACTAGGGCCTCAATCTTGTCGATCCGGGATTCAACTTCTTCTTACGAGCTCTCTACCCTAAGAAGCCTTCGTTAGCCATGGTAGAGTTCCTCCAAGCTCGCTCCAAGAACATCCAAGCGGGTTTCCGCCGCTATGAGTCTCTCCTTATGACTCTTTTTCCCAGTTGGCGCTCCAGATTGCACCTCCTCCGCTCGCGGAGAGTAAACAACTTCTCGCTCATCATGTTCGCTGTCGTGCCCCTCCTGAGCGGCTCCAACAGCATGAGAGTGAGTATGCACTTGCAGTCCACCTGCGGCTGCTTGGGGCAAGGGTCCGGCTTGCCTTGTCTTGCTTGATTCGCCATGATGTTTTGCCATGGCGAGATTGCGAAGTTCCTTCACTACTTGCTCGAATTGCTTGCTCGCTCTGATACCACAATGTCACGGATTTAGCTGGAATTGCCCAAGTTGTGAGGCACCCTTGTGCCCAAGACGCGAACTTAGCTTGAGTTGCCTAAGTCGCGAAGCACTCTCGTGCCAACTTCTCGGACTTAGCTGGGATTGCCTAAGTCGTGACGCGCCCTTGTGATATGCGTCTGCAAAGGGTCAGCCAATTTGCAACCTCACTCGGGTCCCTAAGGACTTGTAAAAGAAAAAGTTAATTCGTTCAAAAACGACGATGGATAAGTCCCGACGTCTCGCGGAAGGGGAAGCTTTACAAGCAATTCAACGAGCACCTTGCTTGCATAAGAGAAAAGAGAGGAAGGAGGAAAACAAGGACTTTAGTAGGTAGAACGAATAGTTTCAAGTCCACAAACAACTGCTCACCGGGTGTCGGGCGCGAAGGCAAGTTCCCGTCAAGTTAACGTGTGAACTTGTGAAGATTTTTCAACACCCGACAATATACCGAAGCCCCATCCAACCCTATGCCACCCGGGGGGTTCTAGGGTGCTGAGATAGCTGACGTTTTGGGGTGCTATTACGGCTTACAGAAAACAAGTCGTGGCACGCAAAAACGGAGCCATTTTGGGGCAGTTCGGCCCGATGCGGTGAGCAGTCGCACTGCAGCGTTGTAACCTGTTCGAACATAGATTTTTACAAGCAAAAACACACAAAACCAAGGTAAAACAGATTGCCATGTCTCTGTACAAGCATGCAAAAGCGACAAACGGTTTGTTGAACGAAGTTGTTGCGAGTGCGCGATGACCGTTCGTGACACTACGGTGAATGATTGTAAGTTTGGTGTACTGTTTTCACAATGTAATGAATGTACATGTTATTTTGTTTCTCAGGTTCAGAGAACTGTTGATAATGACCCTCAATTTGGATCATCAGCTGTTCCTCATGGTCAATATGACATCCAGCAGACGTATGCTCGTAGATAATTGCTAATTGAATTCACCAAATATGCTTGAGGTGCTTCTCCTACATCTGGCAATTGCATGCGCAAGTAAAGTCGACAATTCCTCCATCGGGTGTTACAGTGGCCTTTTTCCGGACTTTGGTGGACCGGATTGCTGTCAGCGGCCATTTTGCGGGCTTTAGACATGCTTAACAAATCCATGTGACTTGAACAAGGCATATTATGTTAAGTTATTCTAACTATTCTCTTTTTTAGATGATATAGAATCTTGATCTTTTTTTTTTGGAACCTATATTATTCATGTAACATATGGATAGTTTTTTTTTTCCAAGATGGCCATCTTTTTTTTAATTTTTAGTTGTACAAATTTCTTCTTTTTACAGTCACTTTTCCAAGATATTCACAGCAGTTCATAAAATATTGTCTCAATGTATGCTAGTCACTACCATTCAAATAGTTCTAATTATGTCCAGTATCTTGATCCTCCATTTATCAGAAAGTTAAAAAAAAACTTGGATTTTTTGTTCTGAAGTGTCAAGGATGAACCACATTTAACTCCCATTGAGTTGGATTTTAAAAATTGAAGTTTCGTGGTGTGTTAATTAATTGGGCTTCCTCGTCGTCATAAATACTTGCCCTGTAGATCTTTGATCCATGATTAGGATTGGTCTGTTTGGAGGGTGGTTGGGTGTTTCTGTCTTGTAGGAAAGGAATTAGATGATTTCCTTCTTCTTTCGATGCTGTGAGAGTGCAGCATGTGTTGTTAGAGTGCAGCATGATTTTATAGAAGCTATCAAAATTATACTGTTTCTGCTCCAATTTGAACACGTGTTTAGAGAAGTGAACTTGGCTGCCAAATGAATTCTACATCAGAATCTCTCAATTCACTTGTATGTGGAATTTTGATTTCCCTTTTGATCTCTAATATAATCCGATGCTGCTGGGGAACACCATGCACTCGTTATAGAAGCTATCAAAATTAGATCTGTTTTTTTTTATTTTTTGGAAAAGAAATGATTTGCTTGTTTCTTTTCTCAAAGGCTGGTTTTGGAAAGGAGCTTTACCGAGTTGAGGGGCTCCAATGGACGATGTGCGATAGAAGCCAGTTGCTCTGATTCAATCAACATCTGCTAAACGTAAAAGGTCTCCAATCCACTTGAAAATCCGAAAATATCTTGTGTCCTGCAACACATACACACACACACACACAAAAATCTCAGTCCAATTGTCATATGAAATTGGACCTTGTAAAATTCAGTGACCAATTGAAATATTGGCTATCTTCTGATATGATAATTATCCACACTCAATTCACACGCGATGTGTTAATTAGACATATAACATCAAACATGATATTTAAAGAATATTCTCTGATTAAGACACTAATCTTTAGTACCCAAAAGATTTCACTT
>NC_088358.1:15950000-15955000 GCF_036884655.1 Musa acuminata AAA Group | reverse complement strand
CAAGTGCTATATCACATTAGAATATGCAAGCTATCAAGTTTTAGATATACAAGATAGTAAGATTGCAAGTTCTACTTCACAACATTTTAGAATATGCAAGCTAGCAGTTTTGAGATGTTCAAAAAGCAACTCTTGCTTCTTCAAATATACAAGTTGCAAGCTATCAAATTTTGCTTCCTTTGCAATGTTTGAGTTTACAATTTTGCTTCCATTGCAAAGTACAAGTTTAGTATGTCTAGCATCTTTAGATAGCAATTGTTTGCTTCTCTTTAGACTACAAGCTAGCAATTTTTATGATATGCAAGTTTTACTACAAACAAGCTAGCAAAAATTTCGAAAGCAAATGCAAGATAGATTTCTTATGTAAGCTCATGATTCTTGCTTCCTATTGCAATGTGCAAGTTATAAGTTTTGCGTCTTGAGATAGGTAAGATAGCACATTTGCTTGAGATTACAAGATAGCATTTCTTGCTTTTGAGATGAGCAAGCTAATAAGTTTTGCCCCTTTTTGCGATGTGTACATTTGTAATTTTTGCTTCTCTTGTCTTGTGTAAGCTAGCTATCTCCCTCTTTATCATTGTCAAAAAGAAGGGAAGACCCTTTACATCAATTATGACAAATGTAAGTATCAATCTTATTCGTGCATCATTATATTTTCAAATTAAAACATGCACCTTTTCAAAAACCTTATATTTCATTCATGCACGATATTGAATAAATCAATCAACATTATGAGCATATCATGCATGATACTAAAATTTTTAACTATTTATCGATATTTTGATCATGATACCAAACATTCATCATTTAGAGCATTCATGACGCAAAGCATTAAATCAACATACATCATTTTAGCAACAACTCATAGCATTTTAAATCATAATTTACATCATATGCAATATATCACATTATAATTAGAAAGCACAAATATTGTATGCATCATTGCAAATCACAAATGTTTTATATCATGATGGTATTAATTTGTCAAATTGCATCCTACCATACATGATCATAACTTTTTTTATTTTATCATTGTAAACAAGAAAGAATAAGGGAAGAACAAAATAGTACAAAATATTTCAAGGCATACAAGCCATAAATCCAATGGCATCATGTCATGAAACATAAGACCTCTTGAATTACAAAAGACATGATTCATTTTATCAAATCTCTCCTTTTTATAAATAACAAAAATTATAGGTGTACAAAAAAGAGATTGTGATTAAAAAAGAATCTCAAGTAGTAAATCCAAGAAATCAAGATCATAGTTTGAATACAAACTCATTCAAATTCAAATCGTCAAATTCATCAAAATCTCAATATTACTTTCAAAAGAATCAAAATGGTATACATAGATTTATCATAATAATCATCAAGATCATAATTTTTTAAGAAAAAAATATTTTTCTCTTTTTAGTTGTTTTAGTTCATATGATTTTATTTCATGTATGCCAAATAAAAACATGTATCATGTTTAAAACCGAAAGTGTGAGATTTATTACAACAAAGATCAATAAAGCATTTTTATTACGGTAAAAATCAATAATCCATAAATCGCAAGATTCATCATGCATCATTTCAAAATTTATTAAGCATGATCATTATGCATGACACTAAAACATGGTTTCAAAATGTTTAATATTTTCATTACACAATTTCATCATTATGAATCATCATATTTTCAAATTTGAACATGCACAATTTGAAAACTATACATTTCATTTTTCATGCATGATACAAATAAATTAATCATCACTATGGGCATATCATACATGATATTCAAGCATTCATGATATATCATTTTGGCAACATGATCATAGTTATTCAAATGATGGTATCTAAATGTCAAAATTCATTACATCCTATCATGCATGATCATTAACTTCTCATTTGTATTTCATGCATTGTTTCATTTCATCACATTCAAAATATCAAGAGAATTTTGGTGATGAAATAAATATTTCATGAATATAAGTAATTGCATAAAAATCATATCATGAAAAGATAATACCAAAAGACACGTTTTCTTTTGAAAAATCTCCTCTTAAATAATCAAAGGAAAATCTTAGGAGATCATGATATAGATAAAATTCATTCAATCTTGTAGGAGAATAAGATATTAATTCAAGCATATAAAATTTCTCAATTCATTATGAACCATAATAAGAATTGTGGTTCCGAAAAATCATGATTCATTTAGGAAAATTTTCTCTTTAGTGCACGATAAGAAGAAATATAGTAATGATACAGATACTAATCATGATTCATTTGGATTGTAGATGCTAAAAAGAAACATTGAGGATAAAAGATCTCGATTTTTATAGAGTAAATCTCAAGTTATAAATCACAAAAAATCAAGATAAAGATCATTCAAATTTAAATCATCAAATCAAAATCATTTTCAAGCGATTCATAAAAAGATGATAAAATAGATTCATCAAATCAAGAATTTTCAAGAAAAATACTTTTATCTATTTGGTTGTTTCATATAAGCATGTCTTTGTCCTTTTTGTGCCAAAATATATATATCATCAATCGTTTAAGATCGAAAAATAAGTTTCAACATGAAAACCATCAAGATCAATAAAACACAAAAAAATCATCATGTATAACTTTTAAAATCTCATACATAAAATCATCAAATCATGGTGTCAAAATTTCAATATTTTCATTACAACTTTATTGCATTGATTTCATTGAACATAATTTTGAATGATTCTTATAGATAACTAAAACTTCTTTAATTTTAATTTATATGATTGACTTTATACTAGCATGCTCAAATTTTGTTCTTATGTCAAAACCATACATCATGTTTGAAAACCAAAGACAAGGTTCATAAAAAATCATCAAGTCTTCCATTCAAAAGTCATGCATCATCATTGAAAATCAATATGGAAATCATCAAAATACACATTCTTGCTTCTCAAGCACATAAATAAGATTAATCTTACTAGGTATACAAGCATTAGATTTATATCTAACATTTTATTGCATTAACATAGAACATGCAATTTTCATTGTCATTTTCAAGATTACGAGCATGATTATATTTTTACATTTTCAGTTTTGAACATTTAATTTAAAAAAAAATTTTTGATTCAAAACTAAATTACAAAAAGAAGTGCATTATGAAAAGCATTATGTAATTTTGAAGTAAATTAGGGGGATTTCGATTGCCTCATCATTGAAAGTGGTTAAGGTGTAGTTTGCCACCTTGCCTTTCTTGATTTTCTCCTCGTCTTCGGAGGAGCTCGATTCATCCCAATTCTTGTTCCTATTCTTGCGTTCAAAGTAAGTAGTTCCATTCTTTTTGCTTTTTAATTTTTGTTTCATTTGTAGTTTAAGTTCACTATCACTTGAGCTTATGCTCAAGTAGTCTTCATGTGTTCTATGTCCCAAATCCTTCCTGTCCTTTGGAAGGTTGTTCTTGAGTTCCCTTTTTGTCACATTGTTCATTTCGTAGGTCATTAGAGACCCAATTAGTTCTTCGAGTGGAAATGTTTTAAAATCCTTGGCCTCTTGAATGACCGTAACTTTTGAATCCCAACTCTTAGGAAGGGATCCTAGAATTTTAGTTATTAATTCAAAGTTAGAAAAATCTTTACCAAGAGCTTTGAGTCCATTGATGACATCCGTGAAACAGGTGTACATGTCTCCGATGGACTCACTTGGTTTCATCCGGAAAAGTTCGTAAGAATGCACAAGAATATTGATTTTGGACTCTTTCACTCGGTTAGTGCCTTCATGAGTGACCTCAAGAGTTCTCCAAATATCAAAAGCCAAATCACAATTCGAAATATGATTAAATTCAATTTTGTCAAGTGCACAATATAAGGCATTCATAGCCTTTGCATTTAGAGAAAACATCTTCTTCTTCAAATCATTCTAATGGTTCATTGGAAGAGAAGATATTTCAAATCCATTTTCAACTATGTGGCATAAATTCAAATCCAAAGAAAGTAAGAAAACTCTCATTCGAGTTTTCCAATAAGTGTAGTTCATCTCATTGAAAAAGGGAGGACGAATGAGATAGTAACCCTCTTAAAGGCCGAAAAGAGCCATTTCTATTTGGGTGTTAAATCAAAGTAGAAAACCGTGGCTCTGATACCAATTGTTAGGATCAGAGCGGTACTAAGAGGGGGGGATGAATTAGTGCAGCAGATTAAAACTCATAAGTTTGAAAACGATTTCATAAATGAGTAGAGATTTCAATTCAATAATGAATGACTTGGTGAAAGTAGCTCGAGTAAAGTGAGAAGATGAAAACTAGAAGCTTGATGCTATGTAAATAATGGTTTCGGAAAAGTAAATATTCACACATTCAAGGAACACACCAATTTAAAGTGGTTCGGTCAAAATGACATACATCCACTTGCGAAGCCTTCTTCAACGAGGCTCCCAACTTCCACTAACAAATCACTTTGAAGGGGAAGGACAAATACCCCTCTTACAACCTTTTACAAGTGGTTCACACTCTTACAAATTTTCAATGAGAAAGAAGGAGGTGAACACTTAAGCAATTGAAAACAAGACTTGCTAAAGACTTTGCTAAGGCTTTATCTCAATCTCTAACTTCTCAAAGGTTGTATTCTCTACTGAGAATTGAGGGGTATTTATAGGCCCCAAGAGGATTCAAATTTGGGCTCCAAATTTTGAATTCTCTTGGGTTCCCAATGCAGGCGGTGCCACCGCCTGTCAGTGGTGGTGCCACCACCTGTCAGTGTCTGACACTGACAGTGTACTGGCGGTGCCACCGCCCGACCTCTCGAGTGCTGGGTGGTGTTACCGCCTAGTCCAGCGGTACCACCGCCTAGTCCAGAACCCGATCCTTGGGTTCTGGGCGGTGCCACCGCCTAGTCTGGCGGTTCCACTGCTCGGTCCTACAAGTCACTAGATGGGCTTCAAATCTGAGCCAAACTAGGTAATATTGGGCCCAATTGGCCCCTAACCAGAATATAGGATTATCCCTTAATCCTAACCCTAATTATATGCAAACT
>NC_088358.1:15942500-15945000 GCF_036884655.1 Musa acuminata AAA Group | reverse complement strand
TCACTTCATACATGATAACAAATCAACATTACTTTGGACATAATCTATATGATACTAAAGCATTCATCACTTCATGTATGATATCAAAATTAACATCATTTTAGGCATAACATTCATGATACCAAAGCATTCATATTTTCAATCATTTTGGGTATAACATACATAATACTAAAATATTTTTTAACCATTTATCACTTGATACCAAATTCAATATCATTTTGACATGATTCCAAACATTCATCGTTTATCTTCCTTTGTCATCAATAAAAAGAAAAATCATTCGATAAGTGTTTGAACTACCATTCCCACAGTGAAAAAAAGGCTTGACTTTGTACCATAACTCCACTTTTAAGTATTTGGCCGGGTTACTTACTTATTTGGCATTCTCTAACCTTCCCAACACATTGAGAAGTAGATCATTTTCCTAATAATACATTCATATAAAAGGCAGTAAGCGGTAGGCTTCAACATTGTCGTTGAAAGTTGTCTAAAAAGAACTCCGGTAAGCAGAAGTATAGCGCAGTATTTAGCCCTTCGTTCTCTTCACTCGAAGGATGAATTATTGTGATTGATTTTTGAGACAAGTATTCGGCTGACAAGGTCAAAGCGACAGAAGATTACCTGAAGAAATGGCTGACTCCCCAGAGCGATAGTGACGACGAGTTGGTGTGAAGTCGGGGCTAGGTAGCACACCAGAAAGAGTCTTTCATCCACTAACCATTAATAGAATATGTACTTGCATGCCCAGTCACATACCAGTAGCAATAGTAAGTAGGAGCTGCACCATAAGCCAGGGGAAAGAAGGAACGAGCTATCTTTTATAGAAAGAAGAAATGTATGTGTGTGCGTTTGAGATAATCTACATAACAGAATAATAGGATAGGATTATGAACTGCTTACATTTCACTGCTTTTACTAGTTCATATTCAGGTTCTAGTTTTGATGTCCTGATGCTTCAAAGGAAGGAGAGGAGGAGTTGATTCATTCAATGAAGGGTGTAGGGATTAAGATCCATTCCATCATAAGCTCTTGTGAGAAAGAAGTTGACTAAGATGAAACTCAAACTCTGTTAGCGCCTCACTGACCCGTTAGCGCATAAATCAATTTGACTGACACTGATGGAACTGCTAACAACTCTTGACACACTGAGTCTTGCTCCTGTTAGCACCGAGTAAAAAAACTTCCTATCGCCTCGAACTGGACTTACTGTTGACTCGCTTCTTTTGCTTCACCCGACGTCTGCCTTACCTTCACCTTAATGTTTGGACCACTGTTAAAGCTACCTATCCTTTTCTTTGGTTACTTAAATCTATAAAACAGGTGTACCATCAGTAAGTCCTGTTTTCTCAACTCGAAGGTCACCATTGAATGTCCCTCTTTTATCTTGCATCTTGCACATGGGGCAGAGAAACTTGTCAAACCACACCTTCCCACCAACAAGCAAGGCGGAACTCTACTCTGTAAGCGCAGATCAATTTCACTGACCCTTAAGCGCAAGTCCACTTAACACTTGATCTGGTTGCTAGACTTCTCTAACACTGAAAACAGGAACTCAACTACAGCCGAAATCAGGACAACACGCGGAAGAAGCACCAAAAACAGAAGGTACATATTTTTAGTAAGTTCGTTAATAAGCAATGGTAAAAAATCACTAAGAGAATCATAGGATAAAAATCAATGATCGTGGAGAGTGAATGATCCTATGTTGATACATAATTATCTTCGTAAGATTGGTTACAATTTTCGAGAACTGACTATAGAACTTTCAAACTTGTAAATCCGACGTTAAAAAATTGAGTACTTAAAAAAGACATCTTTGGTATCTCAAGTCTAAGGATCAGACATAATTGGGACTACGAAATCGTTGTCTGACATCAGGTATCATTAACCATCCAGCATTCTGTAAGCGGATCAATCAGTGAACTCATTCTCCAATGAGCACCTGCACTATACCTCTAGTGTCTCCACACGAGCAATTATGAGACCGACCACCTCCATCATATGGATGAGTATACAACGTACCAATCCATCCGGTTATCTTGATGTTTTTCTCGAATAATCTATGACCGAGATAATTTAGGATATGTGTTTAAAGATGAATTGGTCTCATTATTATAATCTCATCACGATCCGATTCTCATTGTACAAATCCAAAGACATCACAATATATATCCAACTAATATGTGATAAAATGCTAGTAATAATAAGTAAAGAGATCATCGTAGCATATCACAAGTGTCATCACTCACATGATTGGCTTATAGGGTACCTATAACGAACAATTGGATATCTAATAAGATAGGGGCTCTAGTGGATATTTTATATCTGAACCTCTACTCGTCGTAATGCCTACCATATGTGTGTGACTCTCTAGGCCCAATATCGAACTGACCATGAGTCATACTTGTCAGAACTCCTCCTAGCTTAGTGAATTATTATTTTCATAATAATTCACTTGACTCATCGACTACGGGCATGCTAGGCCACTACGCCGCAACCC